>NC_090913.1:12682509-12685009 GCF_040956055.1 Brachionichthys hirsutus
GCAGCAGGATCCGGACCAGCAGGTCCTCAAACTGCTCCAGGATCAGCTCCCAGAGGGACTTCCCTGCACGGCGCGGGGACAACCAGGAAGAGGAGGAAGGACGAGGAGGAAACGATGAAGAGGAGAAACAGAACGGAGACAACAAACAGGAGGGCGGCTCACCTTCTTCAGCCGGCAGCTCTGAGTCAAGGAACGGAGGGATGGAGGGAGAGGGAGACAAAGGATCAGCACCGGCGTCCGCCCGGCGTTCACCCGGCGTTCGCCCGGCGTTCGCCCGACATTCACCCGACATTCACCCGACATTCACCCGACATTCACCCGACCCGGCGTTCACCCGACATTCACCCGGCATTCACCCGACCCGGCGTTCACCCGACATTCACCCGGCATTCACCCGACCCGGCGTTCACCCGACATTCACCCGGCATTCGCCCGACATTCACCCGACCCTGCGTTCACCCGACCCGGCGTTGCTACCGTTGGGCCCCCAGCGTTCCCGGTTCTTCTTCAGCTGCTCACAGCTCAGACCCGTGGACTCGTTCACGCTGAAGAAACCCAGAACCTCCTCCACCGTCTTTGTGTGAGCATTATCCATCCCTGTGGAGGAGGAGAGGAGGAGGAGGGGAGAGGAGGAGGAGGAGAGGAGAGGAGAGGAGGAGGAGGGGAGATCAGGCACCAGCATGAGGACTCAAAGCACCGACGGCCTGGATGTTCACACACAAATCAGAGTCTGTTTGTTGTGTGTTCTGTGTCACCTGCAAATACTACAGGTGCTACCCCTCGTAGCCAAGCAACCGCACTAGCTAGAGACAGGCCGTCCCGGGTCCAGACCGGTCGGTGGATGAGAAAGCTTTGGGGCTTTGGGGTGTCACTTCCCCTGCCTGGGTCAGTCCACCGCTGGAGGTTATTTGTTCTACTTTCATTCTATTTTTATGAAAAATTATTTAAAGTAAAACACACATCAAACGTGCTACATGGGCTTCTGTAGCATGTAGCACGTAGCCTAGCCTACATACCGGGCTACATCCACTGCTACATAACGGGAAACACCGGGAGACGCTGCGGGACGTCCGGCGTGGCCCCGTAAACATGTCAATAAGACAGAACACACAGGTGAGGACCACAAGGGTCCAGCCTGCAGGCCACAAGCTAACGGCTAACGGCTAACCGCTACCCGCTACCGTAGCGTCACACGGAGGTAACGGGCTAGCTAGGCGGCTAGCGTGACGTTAATCCTCGGAGGTGAACGGGTCTACTTACCGGAGCGGTCGGTACGCGTCGTCCGTCCGCTGACCTTCCGTTACAGTCCGACTAAACGCTAATTCAAAAAACACGCGAAACGACAGGAACAACAAAAAACACTGCGAAATAGTTTAATGTCGGACTCTTTGTTCAAGTTACACAGCAAGGAATTACAAAATCATAATCGGGACAGACATTTAAATGAAATACTCTCCGACCTCCGAGGCTAAATAACGCTAAAATGGCTTCTTTACGGCAAAAGTCGCTCTCAATCCGGTTCTGGACGGCTCCATCCAGGAAAAGCGGTTTTATTATTCCTTATCCCGGCGTCAGGATAGGGAATTTATGGATCCTACTATGGCGACGTCACGTCTTGCTTTACTCTGCTTCTGATTGGCTCGGAAAGATGATGACGTGCCCCAGCAAGCCTTTAACCGAGACACCCTTAACGACGAGTGGCCAATCAGGGGTAAAGAAGGGCGGGTCTTGGCATCACTATAGTACGATTATTATTATTATTTATTATTTTATTATTATTAAATTCACATCGGAGTCAGTTTTATAATCAACCGTCGGCCGAACGTTAAAGAATTAACACAGGAAAAACTCTCTGCTGCTTTTCAAAGTAAAAGTCTCACCATAAGGAACTGCCTATTATATTTCAATATTATTATTTTTTTTTATGTTATTTCTTAACTTCTCTATTAACATCCAATCCAGTTACATTCTGCCTTCCAACAACAACAACAGGTTTAAGCCCATATTTTAGATTTAAAAACGTCTTACTTCCTTTTAACGAGCACATTTATGCTGCATTTATTTCTCACCGTCAGTTTTAGCTACAAGGAATGTATTTGCGTTCATTATTGATCAAGAGATCTCGGCCAATCCGTAAGGGCTGCGTCATCACGGCAGACCAATCCAATGGTAAAGGGGGCGGGTCTTACTGCCTGCTTGAGGAAGTCTTGGAGCTTTTTTCTTTTTCATAAATACATTTAAATAAAGCTCAGACGCTGGGCGGATGCACTTCCGTGATTATTCATGCCTCCACCGTTTAGAGGCCGTGCACCGACTCCCCCTCCCAAATAGAATGATGATATTTGTTATTTATTTATTCCAGGGCTCCTTTGGGGAACGTTCTCATCTCTCACAGAGGATAATCTCTCCACAGGCTGGAAGACAAAGAACAAAATAACGACAAACAATTAGAGAAGAACGTTACATTAAAGTAAAAACTAAACTCTCTTTATCCTGCTGG
>NC_090913.1:12692509-12719641 GCF_040956055.1 Brachionichthys hirsutus
GGTAACCCTCTGGTAAACTGGTAACTGGTAACCCTCTGGTAACTGGTAACCCTCTGGTAAACTGGTAACTGGTAACCCTCTGGTAAACTGGTAACTGGTAACCCTCTGGTAACTGGTAACCCTCTGGTAAACTGGTAACTGGTAACCCTCTGGTAACTGGTAACCCTCTGGTAAACTGGTAACCCTCTGGTAACTGGTAACCCTTTATAACGCAGCCCATTTCCAGTCACGCACTCGACCTTTGACGAGTGCGTTGTGCGTTTGCAGGTTTGCCAAGTACTTCAAAATGGAGAACGGGACGGACTACCGTACTCTGATCAAAGCCTACGCCATCAGGTTTGATGTTCTCGTCAACGGAAATGTGAGTCCGTGCAGATCAATGACAATGATTGATTCAGCAGCCGACGGCTCCCTGAGCTCTGAGCATGAGGCCTCATAGTAATAGTAATAATCCTTGTATTAACTACTAGTAATAGTTCCTCCGTCGCAGGCAGGGAAGTTCAACATGATCCCGACGCTCATCAACATGGTGGCGGCCTTCACGTCGGTGGGCGTGGTGAGACGCTGGTTCTTTGCTTCAGCCACGCTAGACGATGTAGTCTTTTATGTGTACATGTTTATCCTCTTCTAGGGCACAGTGCTTTGTGACATCATACTGTTGAACTTCCTGAAAGGGGCGGAGCAGTACAAGGCCAAGAAGTTTGAGGAGGTACGACGGCCAGATTCGTCTTTCTTGTCCAGTTGATCAGCTTTTCTCTTTCAGCATCAAATCTTCACCGTCTTTTTGTCTGTCCCTCGTCCACACAGGTGTCGGACAGCCAGCTGGACACCCATAAGGACGGCTTGTACCGCTCTCAGCTGTCCCTGAGACGCAGCGAGACCATCATGAAGTCCAGCGACTCCGGGGCCTTCTCCATCGAACGCTACAGCTAACTGGACGGGAGCACGGGCCAATCGGCAGGGACGAGGACGGCCTCGAGGACTTCAACCTTTTACAGAAGACAGCACCTCGTCAACACATATTTAAATATAAACATGTCCTAAATATATGAGAGACCTTTAATGATTACTCTATTTAAATATAAACATGTCCTAAATATATGAGAGACCTTTAATGATTACTCTATTTAAATATAAACATGTCCTAAATATATGAGAGACCTTTAATGATTACTCTATTTAAATATAAACATGTCCTAAATATATGAGAGACCTTTAATGATTACTCTATTTAAATATAAACATGTCCTAAATATATGAGAGACCTTTAATGATTACTCTATTTAAATATAAGCATGTCCTAAATATATGAGAGACCTTTAATGATTACTCTCTCGTGTTGACACACAAATAGAATAGAACACAACGCATGAATGTCTTTGCATGGGGACACATTTCCTGTCTTGTAACTGTAGTACGAGCCTTAATGAGACGGCAGAAATAAACAGGCATCCTCTGCTTCGCCTTGTGTCCCGGTAATGGTTTGCTTGTGGGCACCGCTCAAACTGTGGTTTGTGTTCATGGGGAAAACCTCAAGGCAGAACCGGAGAAGACAAGCCGAGACAAGACGAGGCTCCAAACTCCAGTTGCATCCCAGACTTGTGGCATCTTGAGCCGAGCTTTTGCAGAGACGATTCACACGACAGGATTTAATGTCGTCTCTGACACATCAAAGGACCGAACTATGAGCTGCTCAGGCACATTAGCTGTCCCGGTCAAGACTACGCTAGGCTAGACTAGTCGAGACTAGAGCAGATTAGACCAGACAAGAACAGACTAGACAAGACTAGTCGAGACTAGTCGAGACAATTAGATTAGACAGGGAAATAACAGTTAAAAAAGACACGTAATCAAACAATATGAACATAGACAAATGTCTGAACTATCTGAGCACTGACTTGGTGTGCAGTTACTGTTCTGTTGTTGTTGTGGTAGCTAACATACTAGAAGTATAATTACAGAAATGGAAGGACAACTCATGGGATGGGGAGGACGGGGGGAGGACGGGGGGGACGGGGG
Organism: Brachionichthys hirsutus; assembly: GCF_040956055.1. NCBI lineage: Eukaryota > Metazoa > Chordata > Actinopteri > Lophiiformes > Brachionichthyidae > Brachionichthys > Brachionichthys hirsutus. The sequence goes on from NC_090913.1 coordinate 12,694,529, forward strand.
GAGGAATGGAGAAGCATCTCGAGGAGATGAAGCGGATGCTGTGGAGTCAAAGAAAGCTAATTAGATCGCCATGGCAACAGCATGATGTCTTCTCATGTTCCTAATGGAGCATCCTGCTAAACCAAGCTGAGCGCTGTATCTACCTCAGGGCAGCTGTATCTACCCCGGGGCAACTCTGTCTCCTCCAGGGCAGCTGTATCTACCCCGGGGCAACTCTGTCTCCTCCAGGGCAGCTGTATCTACCCCGGGGCAACTCTGTCTCCTCCAGGGCAGCTGTATCTACCCCGGGGCAACTCTGTCTCCTCCAGGGCAGCTGTATCTACCCCGGGGCAACTCTGTCTCCTCCAGGGCAGCTGTATCTACCCCGGGGCAACTCTGTCTCCTCCAGGGCAGCTGTATCTACCCCGGGGCAACTCTGTCTCCTCCAGGGCAGCTGTATCTACCCCGGGGCAACTCTGTCTCCTCCAGGGCAGCTGTATCTACCCCGGGGCAGCTGTGAATGGAGTGAATGAATGATGCTCCATGTAAAGTGTCTTTGAGTATCTCTATAAAACCAACACATTGTTATTATTATTATTATTATTATTTTAAAACAACAAAAAGCTTCAGTTTTCCCTTGAATTCTTTTAATGTATGGAATTTAAAATTTGTGTTTGTTGTGACCATTTAAAGACAAGAATAATTTAATTGTATTTACATTTCACTGATTTTGGACATGATTTGATTTTCAGCCAATGCTGGTTGAATTTGTGAATTACCCCAAACCGCCACAGGGTGGCGCTCAAACAGAACAAAGGCCACGAGGAGGAAGGCTCCTGACAGCGTGTATTTATACAACACTAATACACCAAGTACAGAGTACTCCCTCAAGCTGATCTGAGATCCGATGAGTGTCAAGAAGACAAACATTCCCTGTAATAAATAAAGTTGTCTTACATTATGGGATGTTGAAATACCCTCATCAATCATCCATCCCAATCAGTACGAGGCGTTCAAGGCTGATTATTGACGGCCTGTTGTTAACCGCTCTGATAACAGGTTATTGATCATCATTCCGGTGATCAGAGAAAACGTAATCCTGCTTTGATGTTTATCGTTCTGAGTCACGCAGAATCGACTTCTGTACGATGATTTTAAACTTCGTCGTCTGAGGATCGAGTGCTGGACCTGCTGGTGTCGTAGCGGCTTTGGACCGTGCTCGGGTCCGCTGGACTGATGCCTCTGCGCCGGACGTCAGGACCAGAGGTGAGAGGAAGTCATTGGATTAAAAGTCAGTCTCAAGTCCAAAGTCAATATATGCATATATCGAGTCCACACCTCTGGAAGACAGTGTCCTGTCTCTGGATCCAGAGACGACCTCTGACTGGACAGAAAGACAAGGCTTCCTGAATACTGTAGCGCTTTGGTCCAGGTGGAACATGGTAGCTAGGCAACAGATTGAGAGGACAGGATTAAGAGTTTCTGACTATTTGAAACACAATTAGATTCAGTTTGCTGCAATACAGGACAAAAGGAGGTAAAGAAGTTACCAGAAAACACAAAAGTTCTTCTCAAAATTGTCACTTTGTGGTATAAAAATACAATTTAAAATTCATGTTCCTGACCAAGTTTGATCAAAACAAAACCTTTGAAGTTTGAAGCTGAACAGCGTTCCCTGCGCGCCTCTGCAGCGCGCCAAACGCCGGGCTTTTATTTTGAAGGGCGCGACCGGATGGGCGGTCGCGTCCCGCAGCTCGACTCGGATCCCTCCGCGGCTCGACTCGGATCCCTCCGCAGCTCGACTCGGATTCTCCGCGGCTCGACTCGGATCCCTCCGCAGCTCGACTCGGATCCCTCCGCAGCTCGACTCGGATCCCTCCGCAGCCCGACTCGGATCCCTCCGCGGCTCGACCCGGATCCCTCCGCGGCTCGACTCGGATCCCTCCGCGGCTCGACCCGGATCCCTCCGCAGCTCGACTCGGATCCCTCCGCGGCTCGACTCGGATCCCTCCGCAGCATCCCCGCATCCTCCGCCTCGCAGCTCGACTCGGATCCCTCCGCAGCTCGACTCGGATCCCTCCGCGGCTCGACTCGGATTCTCCGCAGCTCGACTCGGATCCCTCCGCGGCTCGACTCGGATCCCTCCGCAGCATCCCCGCATCCTCCGCCTCGCAGCTCGACGGCAGAATGGACGACGTGCCTCCGACCGTCAGCATCTCCGTGTCCCTGCGGGTCCAGCCCAACGACGGGCCCGTGTTCTTCAAGGTGGACGGGAACCGGTTCGGCCAGAGCAGAACCGTCAAGCTGCTCACGGGCTCCAAGTACAAGGTCCAGGTGGTGGTGAGGCCCGGTACCGTGGAGGCCACGTAAGAACCGATACTCTGCTCGTTATCACGTGGTGGGTCCAAACGACCAGCGCCATAACGATAGAACACTGATCAACATGGAATAAAAACACTTCATTCAAATCAGGTTTATTGATCCGCCATCCAGACAGAAGTAATTATTCAACGCAATTACATGTGAATCATTGACTCATCTTTGATTCATCATTGATTCATCATTGATCAGTTCTGGGGCGCCGCTCCATGGAGCCCTGAAACCAAAGTGGACCTTCTGATGCACCCCTCCCTACATGGAGGGCGGGGCTTGGTGACGCCCCTCCCTACATGAAGCAGGGCGGGGCTTGGTGATGCCCCTCCCTAGATGAAGCAGGGCGGGGCTTGGTGACGCCCCTCCCTAGATGAAGCAGGGCGGGGCTTGGTGACGCCCCTCCCTACATGAAGCAGGGCGGGGCTTGGTGACGCCCCTCCCTAGATGAAGCAGGGCGGGGCTTGGTGACGCCCCTCCCTAGATGAAGCCCCTATCAGGGTCAGAAATGAGGTTGAAGCCAAGGGCGTCCGTCCAGAGGGGGACGTCTTCTCCCTGACGCTTGTCTTCCAGGTTCAGCAGGCGTGCCATTTCATCACGTCTTCCACTGAATGTGTCTCCGTCCTCCTGTCCCTCGCAGCAACATGAACATCGGAGGCGTCGTCTTCCCTCTGGAGCAGCAGTCCAGGGACGAGGACGCGGCGGTCTATCACGGCCGCTACGACACCGAGGGCGTCCCGCACACCAAGAGCGGAGACAGACAACCTGTCCAAGTCGGCATCGAGGTGAGACGTCCCCAGCTGGGATGAGTCATTGCAGAGACAGAGACATAGTGACGTCACCGGGGGTGTCTTCTCGTCCCTCTTGTCCAGTTTAACAAGGCAGGGACCTTTGAGACCGTGTGGCAAGCCAAATACTACAACTACTACAAGAGGGAGCACTGCCAGTTCGGCCACGCCTTCAGCAGCATCCGGTACGAGTGCAAGCCCAACGAGACCAGGACCCTGATGTGGATCAACAGCGAGGCCTTCAACTGACCCCCAGCAGGGCACGGGGGCAGGCCGAGGACAAAATAAAGTGTCCCTCTCCGCTTCATGTTAGTCCACACGAGCGTCTGTCACGACGAGAAACTGTTCAAACAGCAAGAAATGTCCCCGTCCCCTTAAATGTGTCCAAAATGCAGGGAGACTCCGGTTCTGATGGGTTTGGACCCGGTTTGAGCCCGGTTCCGATGGGACTCTTCGGCCCGGTGTCCCTCGCTGCAGGACAAAACGCTTTTGATCGTCCTTCAGTCCCTTGGGTTTGGCCCTCGGCTGGATCCATTTGTGTTTTATTTACACATCAATGACTAAACGTTGTTATTTTGTGTGTTTGTGAATAAAACGAGATGTGGAACCGACGTGATCGGGTTATTGAACACTTTCATTTCACCAATATCGCTTCTAGAGTTCTTTCTACTGCTGTAGGACGCCACCATCGGACTAAAAGCAACATAAAATACAATAAAGTACACATAAATATATAAGCGTGAATAACTTACCTCGCTGGCTGACCCCTAGTGGCGGAAATGAGGACTTTAAACTTGACCGTAACATTTATTGGTCGGACTCCGCTGTAACTTATTCTTAACTAGCGTGCATCACTAAATTAGTGCATGTGCGGAAAACATTTCCTGAACAATAGTTCCGACCCTGAAACTATCAAATAACAATAAATATGTAAATATGCTTAACGCAAAAACTAAAATAGATAAACGAAAATGATGGCAGTAAAAACCAATATGTGAGACAACCTAAAATACAATCAATCAATCAATCAATCATTGATACACAGCCTCTATTTCATGTAATTACCTCTCAGAATGACTTTATTCTGACTCACTAACTCACGGACCGGTTCTGGTTCTGGTTCCGCTTCTGGTTCTTAAATTGCGTCACTTGGAGATTAAGATATTTTTCTAGCACAATTTTGTCTTTTGTCGTAAAATTTCAACCAACCTTTAAACACATTTTATTTCACATCTCCGTGCGTGAACGATCTGGAGTGGAGCTCCTCTCCGCAGACCAGCCGCGCCTCCGCCTCCGCCTCCGCCTCCTCCTCCTCCGCCTCCTCCTCCTCCTCCTCCTCCTCCTCTCCCACGGAGGCCGTGAAGTCAGGTAGCTGGTGGTCGGTGTCCGGCCGTCGCGCGTCATAAACGGCTCCTTCCGTTCGTGTCTACCGGTAACCGGCGCTTGGGTTCATCTCCGGGAGCAGCTGAAGACGTTCCAGCGGCAGGATGGTGAGGAGCGCGTCTTTGTCCCCGCAGAGGACAGTTAGCTTCTCCGCTAGCACCCCCGGCTAATCTGCGCGCTGCTGCACGCTAGCGTGCTAACTAGCGTGCAGCAGCGGAGCGTTTGTTTACGTTAGTTCCGGTTGTTTATTGGTTTATTTGTGCTCGTTACAAGCCACGCCCCGTCACACACCCACGCGTGACACGCCCGTGTCGCGTAGCGTGTCTGAATTTGGCTATCAAACTCATTTGTGAGGAAATATACAAATACTGTTGTGGTTTTGCTAGCAGGCTAGTTAGCCGAGGGTGCGTCAAGTGCGGATCAAATTGACGGAAGTGGCCGCAAGGTTCCTATCAAAATAAAAGCTTCAAATTCGTTTCGAAACAGTCAGATCAAGGTAAACGAGGCAAGCAGTGAAGACCACAACAGTGTCGGGGTCACACAGGGGTCACGTGAAACTTTATCAACAGACCACTGACATGTTGTTTCTGGTCCGGACCAGGCCGGCGAGGCGTGATGACATCATCTATGTGCAGCCCGCAGGAAGCGGCTAGCCGTAGTTAGCATCAGGACTATTTGTGCGTCTCCGTGGCGACGGGGGTGATTTCTCTGACGGTCATTCTCCTCACTCTTTCAGGGAAACGAAGCCAGCTATGCTCTGGACATGTGTTCACACTGTAAGTATCAGCAGAACCCACCGGGCCGGCCCGTAGCGACCGTAAAGAAACCGGGTCGGTGCTGACGAAGACGATGCCGCACGCTGACTCTTCCTCAGCTAGAAAGGGCCCGCGGCTCTAACGGCCAGCGGTGCTGCCGTCCGGTTCCGCTTCCTGTCGCCTCCTTGAACCCAGACGAGGGTTCCTGTCCATGTTTCTCTTAAGGGGGGGAGGGGGGGAGGGGGGGGGGCACAGGGGCAGTTCCCGTGGCAGGATGGGGGGGGGCTTTTTTGGACCGTACGGTCGGTGCCGTGTTTGGTTCGGTTCGGTTCTGGAGTCGGGTGAGTCCAGACACAAGACCGTCGGCCCTGAACCGGGTCTAGCCGGTAGGCGGCTAATCAGCAGAGCGATTAGCGCAGCAGGTCGGGTCACATGACCGGGTCACATGACCGGCTGTTGGGGCTTAGAGCACCAGGAGGTCCGGTAGCGATAGCTTCAGCCTCGCTGCTGCAGCGCAGAACAGCCATGGCCAGTAGAACCCAGAACTCAGGTGAGTGTCCGGCGGCCCCCGGCGGCCCTCGGCGGCCCCCGGCGTCTCGCGCACGCCGTGGCGGTCCGACTCAGCGAGCCGTTTCTTTGCAGTCGATGCCGACGAGATTAAGCGGCTCGGGAAGCGCTTTAAGAAGCTCGACCTGGATAACTCGGGCTCGCTGAGCGTGGAGGAGTTCATGTCCCTCCCGGAGCTGCAGCAGAACCCGCTGGTGCAGCGGGTCATCGACATCTTCGACACGGACGGGAACGGCGAGGTGGACTTCAAAGGTCAGGGCGCCGCCCTCTGTTGGTGCATCCAAACTTTATTGACAATGTGTAATACAAAAAGACATAATAAAGAGTCTCTGGTCTCTGGTGTCCCTCCAGAGTTCATCGAAGGAGTCTCCCAGTTCAGCGTCAAAGGGGACAAGGAGCAGAAGCTGCGTTGTAAGTGTCCAATGTCCACCCGCGTCCTGCTGGACGTCTCGCGGCTCCCATTATAGCGTCCCCTGTCGCTGCTCCTTCCTCAGTCGCCTTCAGGATCTACGACATGGACAAAGACGGCTACATCTCCAACGGGGAGCTCTTCCAGGTCCTCAAGATGATGGTGGGCAACAACCTGAAGGACACGCAGCTGCAGCAGATCGTCGACAAGACCATCATCAACGCGGACAAAGACGGGGACGGCAGGATATCCTTCGAAGAGTTCTGTGCTGTGAGTGTTGATCGGGCTGGAGCTGTGTGAGGGGGCTGCGCTTACCGCTAGCATGCTAGCAGTAAACCCGGAGCTGTGTGAGGGGGCTGCGCTTACCGCTAGCATGCTAACAGTAAACCCGGAGCTGTGTGAGGGGGCTGCGCTTACCGCTAGCATGCTAGCAGTAAGCCTGGAGCTGTGTGAGGGGGCTGCGCTTACCGCTAGCATGCTAGCAGTAAGCCTGGAGCTGTGTGAGGGGGCTGCGCTTACCGCTAGCATGCTAGCAGTAAGCCTGGAGCTGTGTGAGGGGGCTGCGCTTACCGCTAGCATGCTAGCAGTAAGCCTGGAGCTGTGTGAGGGGGCTGCGCTTACCGCTAGCATGCTAGCAGTAAGCCTGGAGCTGTGTGAGGGGGCTGCGCTTACCGCTAGCATGCTAGCAGTAAGCCTGGAGCTGTGTGAGGGGGCTGCGCTTACCGCTAGCATGCTAGCAGTAAGCCTGGAGCTGTGTGAGGGGGCTGCGCTTACCGCTAGCATGCTACATGCTGAACTGTCACGAGTAGCTTTTCTAATTGTCTCAGTGACCTCACTTCCCGTTGTCTCCTGCAGGTCGTCGGCGGACTAGACATCCACAAGAAGATGGTGGTGGACGTCTGATGACTTTTCATCCGTCCTCCTTTCACCGACTTGCTTGAAGACCTCGTCCGGCAAAACGCTCTTTTCTCTCGCTTTCAATGGACGTGAAAAATCCCCTCCTCACCCCGACCCGGACCGAACTCTCAGTGACTCGACGTCGCACTTTAAAGCCGACCGACGGCTTTCTCCCACCGAGCGGGAAGCCGGAGAGCCTGTGTGTGCGTGTGTGTGTGTGTGTCTGCTTCACTGGCTTTTTGGTTATTTTGTTGTCTTGTTTTTGAAAGTCTATCTTGAAAAGTTTAGAGGCCGAGCTAGCGGTTAGCAGTGATGCTACCAGGCGTCAGAACAAACGGCGAGACGTGCCAACGGACGGCGGCGCCACGCCGGCCCTTTGTCCTCGCGGTAGCGGCGCGTGACTCGAGGTCATCTCACAACGTTTGCTTAAATTTAGTCAAAAATAAACGAGCACTTAGGAGAGCATCCGTAACGTAAGCGGAGTAATCTATTACATCTGCTCTCTGGGTTTCTGGACATTACTGGGATCTATAAAACCTCTGAACGTCCAGGAGTCGATCTGAGGGAGGAACGCAAACCAGCTGGAGTGCCGACTCCACCCCCTCCGGTGGGGGGAGGGGCTTCATCAATGAAATACTAACAAATAAAAGTCAGACCGCATATATAAATAACGTAATGAAGTTTCTGAATAAATGATTTAATTAGATCAGATTAACAGGAAGCTAAGAATAAATTAGTAAAACAATCTGAATAAAAGTAAACACTTCCTTGTGCCGATGTCACCTGTGATGTCATTGTTTGAATGTTTCCGTTGTCATGGCGAAACACTCAGGTTCCCCGGCTGAACAGCAGCGGAAGAAGCGCTTTAGTCCGTAAACACAAATCAGAACCGCGGAAGGAGCCAAAAGACGAGCGGTAACCATGGAAACGGCTGAGCTCTGGAGGTGGGAGCGCAGCCGAGACGGTCCAACCTGTGATGTTTGCATGACCCGACCTTCCTGCCTGTTTGCATGTCGATCCGGTTTAGTCTGACCGTGTGCTGAGCCGAGGACCCGGTCCGGTCCTGGACCGAACCGGCCCGGTTGCTGCATGCCGACTGATTATATACCTTCACTAGAACTTTAGCTGCTCAGGTGTTTCTGGGTTCTGTTCATTCGACTCGTCCGAGTCCGTCAGACTGTTTACATGGTGATGAAGAAAACATTTCAAGCACGTAGATGTTGCCAATAAAAGGTATCGATCCGCTCATCAGCTGTCGTCTCACATTTCACTCGAACAAGGAATAAACTCTGTTGCACCAGAAGCCTGTCGGCGCCTGATTCCACCTGGAGACAGTTTAAGGATTTCACATTTTAACTTCTGTCCGGTTATCTTTGGTGGAGGTAAAGGTTTAGCTCGGTTCGGTTTGAGTCCGAGCTCATTTCCTTCTACCTCCGCCAGGCGGCGCTGTCCTACCGGAAACACGTCAGTCAGGTCCTGCTGTTCTGTCTGACGTCACACCGTAAAGAAAATGCACAGACAGAAGTAGCTTCAACCCTAACCGGAATCACGGGACCGGGAACACGGGACCGGAATCACGGGACCGGAATCACGGGACCGGGAACACGGGACCGGAAACACGGGACCGGAATCACGGGACCGGGAACACGGGACCGGGAACACGGGACCGGAATCACGGGACCGGAATCACGGGACCGGAATCACGGGACCGGGAACACGGGACCGGAATCACGGGACCGGGAACACGGGACCGGGAACACGGGACCGGGAACACGGGACCGGAATCACGGGACCGGAATCACGGGACCGGGAACACGGGACCACGGGACCGGAATCACGGGACCGGGAACACGGGACCGGGAACACGGGACCGGAATCACGGGACCGGGAACACGGGACCGGGAACACGGGACCGGAATCACGGGACCGGGAACACGGGACCGGGAACACGGGACCGGAATCACGGGACCGGGAACACGGGACCGGGAACACGGGACCGGAATCACGGGACCGGGAACACGGGACCGGAATCACAGGACCGGGAACACGGGACCGGAATCACGGGACCGGAATCACGGGACCGGAATCACGGGACCGGGAACACGGGATCACGTACGGGCGCCGGTTCTAGTTTGTCTTTTGTTTACTTCTATTTGTTTGACCGTTTGTCTCCTACCTGTCTTCCTGTCCTGAATCCGGACCCACGTCTTCAGTCGGTGTCTTTCTCCACCGGACCGTCTCCAGCGCCGAACGAACCGGGTCCCCGAGCGGCCCGAGTGTGCAAACGCCTTAAGACGTCAGCAACTCTGTGAAGATTTCACTTCTGCACAGCGGAGCTCCATCATTCATTCATCCATTCATCCATTCATCGTCCAGATGAAAGGCTTAGAAAACGGGAAAAAAACCTGTTTAACTCCCTCAAGATAAACACGTTGTCCAAATACGTAATTTATTTGTGAAGGTTCTAGACCCATGTCTGCCCAGACTCATTACAAAACGAGAATTTAATTTAGTAAAAAGTTAAGAGTAATTTTTGGAAGTCAGTACATTATCTGTATCAGTATTTATATACGGTACACAATGTTTATTCTTTATAAACTTTATTGCTTTGTTATTCCACAGAACAACATTTTGTCACGTCGTCGACTTCCAAGCAGCTACAAAAGACGTGATGTACCGGCTGCTCATTGGCTCACACGCCTCTACGTCCTGCTGTGATTGGTCGGCTGGCCGATCTTGGATAAATCTCGTAACGACGCTGTCGCCGAGCCTCGCTTCAGCGGTTTGGTCTGGAAGAGAACCGTCAACCTTTATTCAGACGAACACCCGCCTCACCCGTCTCACCCGCCTCACCCGCCTCACCCGTCTCACCCGTCTCACCCGTCTCACCCGTCTCACCTGGGACTCGTGAGGCTTCCAGCCAATCAGGTAGAGGATCTGGAAGGTGGCGGGGACGGACCCGTCCTCGTGGCCGTACATCTCTGAAGGGGTTTGGACAAACAGACGTCTGCGCTTTGTTCAAGGTAAAGCTGAGCGTTTTGAACTTCAGCTAGGCTAGTAGCGTCCTTCTGCTGCGTGCTAAGCTACAGGCTAACCGGTGCAACCAATGCATTTACAGTTCAGAGCAACGCTACGGCAACGAAGAGAGAAAAGGCGGCGTCCTCCGGGGGCGATGCTTCTCTTCCCCTTGTCCTTAGCAACCGTTTCCCAGACCTCTCTGGCTAACTGATGCTAGCTGGTTGTGGGTTCACTTTACGAACCTGGACTGTGTGACTCACCTTTGTAAATGGCTGCCGCTGCTAGTATGGTGTCTCTGTGCAGCAGAGGCCTCCGGTTCCAGGAACAGTTACTCTCCCCCATACCTGTGGACAGGAAGCCGGACAGGAAGTCGGACAGGAAGCCGGACAGGAAGCCGGACAGGAAGCCGGACAGGAAGTCGGACAGGAAGCCGGACAGGAAGTCGGACAGGAAGCCGGACAGGAAGCCGGACAGGAAGCCGGACAGGAAGCCGGACAGGAAGTCGGACAGGAAGCCGGACAGGAAGTCAGACACTGAAACGGCGTTTGGAATATTACTTCTCAATAGTCGCTGTAATCGTTACCTTGCAAGTCGGTCATGACTTCAACGATTCCTGGAAAGCAAACCTGCACATCATCAACGTCCTGAAAGGAGACACAGGCGAGTCCATAAGGAGGGGCCGGGCCGGACTCGGACCAATCGCAGAGCCCGACTCACCACCGTCAGCATGTTGAAGCCGGCCCCGCCCAGCAGGGCGCCCAGGTCGGTGCCGGCGGTGAAGGGGGAGACGTGGGGGGAGAATCCTCCCTCTCGCTCCGTCTCAGCCAGCTGGAGGGAACACCTGAGCTCGTACAGGGTGTCCCCGCCCACCATCGCCCCGATGAAGACCCCGTCCGGCTTCAGCACCTGCTGGATCTGAGCGGAGGGGGAGGAGTCAAGGAGGAGTCGAGGAGCAGCTCAGCCACATCAGGAGGAGGAGCCTCACCTGTCGGAGCGCCCCGGGGAGGTCGTTGACCCAGTGCAGACTGAAAGACAACAGAACACGCCTTCAGTCTGTGGGCGGAGCTACCGCTGGGCTGCTCTGATTGGATGTCGTATTGTCTTGTGAAACTTTGTGAAGCTTCTCTATGAATAAAGTTTATTAGGGCGGAGTCTCATTTCCTAAATAAATCCAACCCGCTCCTCGAACCTGGAGGAGGAGGAGGAGGAAGAGGAGGAGGGAGAGGAGGAGGAAGAGGAGGAAGAGGAGGAGGGAGAAGGAGGAAGAGGAGGAGGGAGGAGGCCGGACAGAATCACCTCAAGCTGCTCAACACCAGGTCGAAGGTGTTTTCTCTGAACGGCAGGAACTCTTCATCAGCGAGGACACATTGAGACAGGACGCCGCTCGCCCTCCTCTTCCTCTGGAGGCGAGACAAACAGGCGTCGTCCTCGTCCTCGTCAGGTCCCTCCCTCCCTCCCTCACTCACCAGACTCGCCTCCGAGACGTCTGTCAGGACCAGCCGCTGCACCACGTCCTGCAGCACCAACCGCTCATCAATAATCAATAATCAATACTCGGACCGATCGGACCGATCGGACCGATCCAGCGGTTCTACTGCACCTCATTCAAATGCTCCGCAATGTGACTCCGCCCACCTCCGACGTCCAGCGCCAGAGGAAACGTCCTGGGTGAGACAGGGGGAGGACAGAAGATGGGACAGCCAATCACAGACCGGATGGGGCGGAGTTCAGAAACTCACCTGGCGACGTCGTAGACCCGGTCCGCCACCCGACCTCCGACCTGGAGTTCAACAACACAAGTCAAATGGTTAGTCCCCGCCCACTGACTGCCTGGCCCCGCCCCCGAGGGCCAAACCCAAACGGTCACCTGAACCAGCACCGATCCGCCCCAGGTGGGTCAGAGACCGGCAGGTAGTCTGTGTGGACCTGGGTCTCTGGAACCGGGTCACGATCTGTGAGACTCGTCCACCCTGTCCCGCAACAGGTGTCCTTCAGGGCTGCGTGCTCGGTCTTTAGTGACGTCACCACAATGACGTCACTAAAGACCCGGAACAGAACGTATCGCTTAACGCTTGTTGACTTTGTTCTGCCTCCGGGTCGGTCCACACGAACCCGCCGGTTCCGCGCCGCGCTGATAAAGATTTTAACGTTTCATCTTTGATTATTTAGTATTTCGTAATGTTTAATCTTTCCCTGCACGACGACTGGGCCCCTCCTCCCACCGGTACCGGTACCGGTACCTCGTCCCGCAGGTACTGGAACTGGTGTCCGTCCTCCAGCGCCGCGGCCCAGTTCTTCTGCTTCTTCTTCATCTCCCGGTTGAAAACGTTCATGGAGCCTCGGCTCGCCGCCGACAGCCCCCTGCGGGGTCCGGGACTCGGGCCGGCCGGGGGGAGCCCGCTGGCTGAGGAGGCCGCCCGAAGAGCCCGCTGGGCCCGCAGGAGGCTCCGCATGACTCCGCTGCTCATCCGGAGGACGCAAAACACGGAACCGGAACCGGTGCAGCCGGATCGGGAAACGGAACCCAATTAAATAACGTGTTGTTGTTGTTTTTATAATTAACTTTATTAACAAAATCTGACATTAAATTAAATAACGTGCAGAAACACGACTGCTGCTGCTGACGTCATGACGTAACGCTACTCAGAAGAATATGGAAACAAAACACTGAAATCCTTATTATAGAAGCAAAGGACTTCATGTCACGTGGTAAATGTTCTATACGAATCACAATAAAAGCGCATATTATTATTATTATTATTATTATTATAAACAGGAAAGCTATTCCAGCTGCGACAGGCTTTTATTTTGAAGGAAAGTCAGTAAATTAAATAAACGTACAACGAAAACTTTTTATTGCGCGTTTTAGTTGATTTGTCCTATCCCGCTTGCCTTACCCGGGAAAAGGCGGAAGTCACGGAAGCGTTGCATGCCGGGAAACCACGTGTGTGTGCGGCAGGAAGTCGCAGCAAGGGTTTCTGCTTCTACAGGTCGGTGTGATTTATTTCGTCAACTTCCCGGAACCGCGTTTTCGGTGTTCGGTTGTTGTTTTGACCTCGAACCGGGACGCGGAACGACCACCGTTTCCGGTAAATCCTAAATTCATCAATTATTCTGTAGGCTGTGACGTCACTGCTCGCCTCATGACAACATCTGTGTTGAACTGTTAGCACGTTTTAAAGTTTAGTCGAGAAACGGAAGGAAAAACAACACAAGATGAATCTGATTGATCCCGTTAAAGGCGTGTCTGGAAACATGTTACCTGTAAACAATGAAGCTCCGCCCCCAGAGCTAGGGAGGTGAACAGCAGCAGTTCTGTGTAGTATTACCTCCGCCGAGGTGTTTGTTATAGTGTTAAATGTGTTATAACACACTAGTAGGGTGCATTATTACTGTGTTATAACACACTAGTAGGGTGCATTATTACTGTGTTATAACACACTAGTAGGGTGCATTATTACTGTGTTATAACACACTAGTAGGGTGCATTATTACTGTGCTATAACACACTAGTAGGGTGCATTATTACTGTGCTATAACACACTAGTGGGGTGCATTATTACTGTGCTATAACACAATAGTGGGGTGCATTATTACTGTGCTATAACACACTAGTAGGGTGCATTATTACTGTGTTATAACACACTAGTAGGGTGCATTATTACTGTGTTATAACACACTAGTGGGGTGCATTATTACTGTGCTATAACACAATAGTGGGGTGCATTATTACTGTGCTATAACACACTAGTAGGGTGCATTATTACTGTGTTATAACAGAAACTGTGGCTTCATTAATCTGAGAGCGCACACCTGATGAAAGGTCCAGTTCTACCCACTAACCATGTCCTGGTCTTGTCAGGTGAGGGTTCAGGTGGGCCACCATGTCGTCCAAACAGAACCAGGGCGGTGACGAGCGGTTCCTGCGGGTCCAGAAGGACCCCAGGTTCTGGGAGATGCCAGAGAGAGAACGCAAAATCAAGATCGACAAGCGGTTCCAGTCCATGTTTCACGACGAGCGCTTCAAGGTGCGGTCCACGGTGGACAAGAGAGGCCGGCCCATCGAGCACACCTCCTCCGAGGACCTGAAGCGCTTCTACAAGCTGGAGGAGGAGGAGGGGGAGGGGGAGGAGGAGGGGGAGGGGGAGGAGACAGCGGTGAAGGGGGGGAAAGCAGCGCATTGTGAAGGAGGTGAGGGGGCGTCCCTTCTGTCCAGGGCAGGTGAGGTAGAACCTGGGTCCACTTGATCCAGGTTGATTATTAATATTGCCCCCAGATGAGGAAGAGGAGCAGCAGTCTGCAGAGGAAGATGTCGATCTTGCAGTCACAGATGAAAGCGAGGAGGAGGAGTCTGGTCTGGATTCGGGGGAGGACAGCGACAGCGGGTCCGATCTGGCCCGGGGGAAGGGGAACATCGAGACCAGCTCCGATGAAGAGGACGATGAGGCGGATGAAATCCTGAGGAAGGAGGAAGAGGAGCTGGAGCACGACTGGGGGGAGCTGTGCAAAGACGCTCCCCGGAGCGAGGAGGTGGGCGATGAAGGTCCGGTCTCCTTCAGCAGAACTTCAGCAGAACTTCAGCAGAACCTCCGGGTCTCGTTGTCCTCAGGTCTCGGCCCGGCTGGCCGTCTGCAACGTGGACTGGGACCGGATGAAGGCCCCGGACCTCCTGGCCCTGCTGAGCTCCTTCACCCCCAAAGGAGGCGCCGTGCTCTCCGTCAAGGTACCGGCTGGAGGCCGCGGTCACGTGACCTGTGGGGGCGGGGTTAACAGCAGTGCATTCTGGGTATCGTCCAGATCTACCCATCAGCGTTTGGGAAGGAGAAGCTGAAGGTGGAGGAGACCCAGGGACCGATGGAGCTCAGGTGTCTGCCCGACGACTCCGAGGAGGACACTGAGGAGGACAGGTACCGCCCACCCGGCCGGACCGCTGCGTGATTGGAGCGTGACAGGTGTGTGGGCGTGTCAGCGTTTACAGGGAGAGGATGCGGGACCACCAGTTCAAGCGGCTCCGGTATTTCTACGCCGTGGCGGAATGCGACTCGCCCGGCACCGCCGGCAGGATCTACGAGGAGTGCGACGGCTACGAGTACGAGAGCAGCTGCTCCGTCCTCGACCTCCGGTGAGGCGTCGGGGGGGCGGCGCCGGGGGGGCGGCCAATCGGCCACGACTTCTGTTTGAATGTCGCTTTTGTTGCAGCTTCATTCCTGATGATGTCACGTTTGAGGAGGAGCCTAAAGACACGGCAACAGACGTAAACCTCGCCGCCTACACGCCCAAACTCTTCGCTTCGTCCGGCACGACGACGTCAAAGGTAGGAACGCCGGCGCGCGTCAGCTGACCAATCAGGACGTCGCGCTGATGAGCGGTAACCAATCAGGTGGCGCTGACGTGGGACGAGACGGACCACGAGCGCGTCACCGCCATGAACAGGAAGTTCAACAAGGAGGAGCTGCTGGACATGGACTTCAAGGCCTACCTGGCCTCCTCCAGCGAAGAAGAGGAGGGAGAGGAGCAGAAGGGAGGAGCAGGTGAGACCCGCCAGGGAGGACGGCTCCGCCCCCAGGGTCCTCCTTTGATCGTTAAGTGTCTCACCACAGGAAAACAGGCGGTCCCGGAGGAGAAGAGGAGCGAGGAGCAGATCTCCAAGTACAGGGAGCTGCTCCGGGGGATCCGGGACCGGGAGGAGAAGCTGCAGGAGGACACAGACATGGAGATGGAGGTCACCTGGGTGCCAGGTGAGCGGCACGCCCGCCGGGAGGAGCCTCACTGGAGGCTCCCATGACCTCCGGTCTCCGGTCCACAGGGCTGAAGGAGGCGACGGAGCAGCTGGTGAAGAAGAAGCTGGAGGGGCGGGACCAGCTGACTCCCTGGGAGGACTTCCTGGAGAAGAAGAAAGACAGGAAGAAGCAGAAGAAGTCCCAGAGGAAGCAGGTGAGCTAGCGAGAGCGGCTAACAGGGACAGGTAAAGGTAAAGACCAGCCAAGTCATCCAGCGCCGTGTCCCGCCCGTCCCTCAGGGAGAAGACGAGGAGCAGCGCCGTGATGAAGCTCCTCCTCCAGGCGTGGACCTCAGCGAGCCGTTCTCAGCTACAGGTGATCAATACGGTCATCAACAAGATGGCCGAACTGCTCAGGCTCCGCCTCCCTCTGGGGGCCGTGTCCTCATGTTGATTGATCATCATGAAATGACATCTGATTGGCTCACATGACCAAACATTTGTTTCCTGATGTAAACGCAGACGTGAAGGAGGAGGAGGAGGAGGAGGAGCAGAAACGAAAGGTCAGCGTTGACTCCCGCCTCTAAACGTGGACCGGCCAATCAGAGCAGGCGTCCTCACGCGTCTGTTCGTTTGTAGGCGGAGATGGCGCTGCTGATGGAGGACGACGCCCCCGACGCCAAACGCCAACACTTCAACTACGACCGGATCGTGGAGCAGCAGAACCTCGGCAGGAAGAGGAGGAAGAAGCTGCTGAGGAAGGGGGAGGAGCCCCACGACGACCACTTCCAGGTTTGCTCGTGGCGGCCGGACGTCCGCGTCACGCCGGCGTCCGGCCCCGCCTCACCTGTGTCCGTTTCTCCAGGTGGACGTCGGAGACCCGCGGTTCCAGGCCATGTTCACCTCCCACCTGTTCAACCTGGACCCGTCCCACCCCGGCTACAGGAACACCGAGGCCACGCAGAGCTTCCTGGCGGAGAAGCGGCGCCGGCGGGAGGAGGGGGCGGGCGCTGCCGGACAGGAAGGAGGCGGAGCCCGCGAGGCCCGGCCCGTGGAGCCGTCCTCCGGTCTGTCGCTGCTCGTCAAGTCCGTCAAAAGCAAGACGGAACAGTTCCAGGCTCGGAGGAGGCGGGTCTGACGGAGACCAGAACCCGGCTTCCTGTTGCCATGGAAACTGGACGTTATTTAATAAAAACACTTTCGCAGTTTCGATCGTTTATTTTACGCGTTTACAGACTTTCAGGAATGTCGGATGAAACCAATACTGAGCGCCGGTGGGAGGCGGTGTCACTTCCTGTCCTTCAGGCCTGTCACCTAGCAACACTTCCATTAGTAGTCATGTGACCCAACGGAGAAGCTGATCAGTGATCAATAAGTTGCTGCCGTCTCCGGGTCCCGGCCGGCCCATCTCAGGCGTAGAAGATGAGCTCGGGGATCTGCCCCCCCTGCACGCCGGTCCCGTTGGTGCTGTCCGAGGAGCACTGGAACTGGAAGGTCACCGGGCCGCTCTGGACCTCCGTCTGGCCCTCCTGGCCGAAGTAGCTCAGCTCGTTGCCGTCCAGAACCACGCTGGCGGTGTAGAAGGCGTCCGGCTCGATCTGGACCGGGTGCTCGAACCAAACGGCGAAGGTGCTGCTGGACCCGTCGGAGAAGTACTGGACGACCCGCTGGGCCGCGGCCACGCCCGGGCGCTTCAGCTCGATCCTGGCGCCGTACTCGGCCGAGCCGCAGCTGGAGCCGTAGAGCCCGAAGCCGGCGATGAAGACCCGCCGGTCCACGGCGAACTGGATGCTGTCGCAGCGGCCGCGGTACCGCCACTGGTTGCTCCGGTAGGCGCAGGACTGGAAGCGGTGGCAGCGCCGCGGCGCCAGGCCTTTCCGGGCCGCGCTGCAGAACCGCAGCTCGGGCTTGTTGGCGGCCGTGAACCACAGGAAGACGTCGTTGGTCTCGTTGAGCGTCAGCACGCCGGCCTGCGCCGGCCCGTCCGCGAAGTCCTCCAGCGCCATGGCGGGGATGCGGATCAGGTAGATGGCCTTCCCCAGAACCAGACGCTTGTTCTCCACGGTCGGCGCCAGGTCCCGCCGCCGGCACTCGGCCTCGGCCCAGCTCAGGGCGGCCTGGAACACCGCCGTCTCCTTGGCGTTGAGCGTCTCTCGCCGCAGGATGCTCTCCAGCGTCTGGGCGTCGATGTCGCAGAAACCGTCGGCGCGCAGGGCGAGCTCGGCCTGGGCGTCGACCACCTCCCAGCAGCGCTGCGTCAGCTCCGCCTCCTCGAACAGGCAGCTCTGGGACAGCAGCACGCAGGCGTTCCTGGCGCTCAGGCTGGTCTCCAGGAAGTTGACGCAGGCCCGCGCCAGGTGAGGCACGATGTATTTTTTGGCGGCGTAGAGCGTGGCGAGAACCGTGTCGGCGCAGAGGTCGATCTCGTCGCAGTAGATGTACCTGAGGAGGCAGGGGGCGGGGTCAGACGTGTTCAACGGGCTACATGCCAACCGCGCCGCTGAACGATGCCGACGTACTTCAACATGGCGAGGAACGAAGGCGGCTCCACGTCAGGGATCCGGATCTCGTCCTGGTCCTCGGCCAGGTCTCCGTAAAACATGGCGTGGAACACGGAGCTGCCGACGGCGAGGACGTACTGAGGGAGGGGAGGAGCAGGTTAGCGTGGGGGGACGCGCACGCACACAACCCGGGACACGTCCTTACCTTGTGTCCCGGGACTCGCCGCGTCCCCCCCGGCGGGCCGACCACAAAATGGACGTCTGCCATCATCTCGTTGTTGAACATGACGGAGTTCCTGCAGACACAGAACCCAATCAGCACGTAGAAGAAGAAGATGGCGGCGGCGTCCTCTCCCGGGCCGCGGGCCAGACCGACCTCTCCCTGATGGTCGGGTACTGGCCCTGCCAGCTGCAGCAGCCCCGAGCGG
The DNA here is from genome assembly GCF_040956055.1 of Brachionichthys hirsutus. Classification (NCBI taxonomy): domain Eukaryota; kingdom Metazoa; phylum Chordata; class Actinopteri; order Lophiiformes; family Brachionichthyidae; genus Brachionichthys; species Brachionichthys hirsutus. The sequence goes on from NC_090913.1 coordinate 12,713,343, forward strand.
TGCCGGTGCCGGTGCCGGTGCCGGTGTTGTTGTTGTTGGTCCGGTTCTGCTGCTGGTGCTGGGTGGAGGCGGACGGAACCAGCTCAGCAGCCATTATCGTTCAGTCAGACTGCAGGCCGGCTCATGGCGGATCCGGATCCGGGGGGGCGGGGTTACGACCAGCGGGGTATTGGAGACACCCCGGGGAACCGGAACTGACGTCCCCACACTGAAACAACAAACTTTATTTAACATGCTTGGTTCACACCTCCAATGCGCTAACTGACGTTAGCCGGGCTAGCTGCGCTCAGTCAAAGTGATTCACAACTGTTGGTTTGGTGACGTCACATCAGCAAAACGTTCCAAGACCAAACACGTGATTATATATGACGTAAAACACAACAAGTTAGCTTTACCGTCAGATCCCACGAGCAACTTTAGCATCTTCCTGCTAACCCGTTAGCGGAAGAATCGAAACGTCGTTTTGCGGATCGAACTTCCTCGCTGTGTTAATCTCTGATCGAACTTACTCTGCGGTTCTGTCGGAGGATCCGGGCTCATATCCTGTCCCCTAATCCGGTACTTCTAGCCCCACTTTGTTTACGGCGGTGAAGTCGCTTCCTCTGCGGTTTCCGGCAGGAGGTGACGGCGCGCCGCTGCCCCCTGGAGGCCGCCGGCAGAACGACACCGCGTTTCCGGCAGGATGGAGGTGACGGCGCGCCGCTGCCCCCTGGAGGCCGCCGGCAGAACGACACCGCTCCATCTGTTAGCGAGATAACTCAAAAGGTTCTGAATCTGCACGGATCTTTATATTTTCAGGAAACGTTAGGAATGTTACCAGGAACAGGGTTAACGTGCGCGCGCGCACACACACACACACACACGACAGGATGGAGACACATTTCAGTGCAATGATACGCAACATATTTCTTTATTGTTATTAAATCTCCCACTGGAAAGAAAACAAGAACAAACAGAACAGCTGACTGGGCCGGTCAGAACCAGAACCACAGAAAACGCCGTTTACACACACCTGTGTTCATTCAAGACTCGGTCTGAAGGTTGGGCCACAAAGAGGAGGGAACGAGCTGCCGGCAGGAGGCCTGGCTGGTACTGCAGGTGTGGTACTACTGCAGGTGTAGTATTACTGCAGGTGTAGTATTACTGCAGGTGTGGTACTACTGCAGGTGTAGTATTACTGCAGGTGTAGTATTACTGCAGGTGTGGTACTACTGCAGGTGTAGTATTACTGCAGGTGTGGTACTACTGCAGGTGTAGTATTACTGCAGGTGTGGTACTACTGCAGGTGTAGTATTACTGCAGGTGTGGTACTACTGCAGGTGTGGTATTACTGCAGGTGTGGTACTACTGCAGGTGTAGTATTACTGCAGGTGTAGTATTACTGCAGGTGTAGTATTACTGCACTGAAGTCCCACGTCTGGGACGATCGTCGTCTCTCTGCAGATCTAACGCGTCTCCTGAGGGTCCAGCTGGCCCGGGGTCACGACCTCTGCAGCGCCGCCAGAGAGACGATTGATTTGATCTCCAGTTTTCATCATTAACATCAAAAATAATTTATATTCAGAGGGAAGAAGGCACATCATCATCATCATCATCATCATCATCGTCTCCATCATCGTCATCGTCACCAGCTACGAACAATGTTCAGGGATGAAGATGTTTCCTGGCAACGCTTCCCGTTTCATTCGTATCCGAGGTTAGTTTGTTTCGGGACCTGGGCCCGCCTAAGTCCAGGAGGTTTGGGGGTCACACAAAGACCTTGGCGAGGGCGTCGGCCCCGGCGCTGCCGATGTAGCCCTCGCCGGGGTGGAACGCCACGTCGTGGATGGACTCGTGGAACTTCTTGCGGTGAGCAGTGAACTCCTGGACGCACGTCTTGCTCTCCATGTCCCACAGACGGACGGAGCAGTCGTGACCTGATAGGAGGAGACCAACAGCCAATGAGGGTTGAGCAAAGAGAAAGGGCTGTGAGGAAATATCTGTGGGTGGGGCTTAAGCCAGACGCTGAAGCCGAACTCACTTCCCGACATCAGGTACAGCCCGTTTGGATCCGCAGCGAGACTCGTGACGGCGTCCAGGTGGGCGACCATGGAGTGGACCGGTTTACCTGCAGAGAGGACAACAGAACGTCAGAGCGACCCGGTTCCCGTGTTGAGACCGGGCCGAACCGGGCCGGCGGCGTTACCCGTGTTGTTGTCAAAGAACTGGATGTGGCGGTCCTCCTGAGCCGTGATGCTGATTGGCTGCGTGGGATGACTCAGCACTTTGTTGATCCTGCAGGGAGCCTCTGTGAAAGAACGGCGTTAAAACGTGACCCTGAACCGAGGTTCTGGTCCGAGGGTCCCTGAACCCGTTTCCGTGTGACCCGGGCCTGGACTGTGATTGGACGGTGGACCGACCTGGCAGCCCGCTGGACTCCAGCTTCAGGACGAGCTGCTGCGTCTCCATGTTGAAGAGTCCGATGTGGCCGGTGCTGAACGACGCCACCATGTGACCCGGATCGCTACGCACCACGTCCACCGAGGTCGGGACGCCCAGCTCTGACGCAAACATACCAAACCGTCAGCCAGCTAGCATGCTACATGCCAAACCGTCAGCCAGCTAGCATGCTGCATGCCAAACCGTCAGCCAGCTAGCATGCTGCATGCCAAACCGACAGCCAGCTAGCATGCTGCATACCAAACCGTCAGCCAGCTAGCATGCTGCATACCAAACCGACAGCCAGCTAGCATGCTACATACCAAACCGTCAGCCAGCTAGCATGCTGCATACCAAACCGACAGCCAGCTAGCATGCTACATACCAAACCGTCAGCCAGCTAGCATGCTGCATGCCAAACCGACAGCCAGCTAGCATGCTACATACCAAACCGTCAGCCAGCTAGCATGCTACATACCAAACCGTCAGCCAGCTAGCATGCTACATGCCAAACCGTCAGCCAGCTAGCATGCTGCATGCCAAACCGACAGCCAGCTAGCATGCTACATACCAAACCGTCAGCCAGCTAGCATGCTGCATGCCAAACCGTTAGCCAGCTAGCATGCTGCATGCCAAACCGACAGCCAGCTAGCATGCTACATACCAAACCGTCAGCCAGCTAGCATGCTACATACCAAACCGTCAGCCAGCTAGCTCGAGCGGGGGTAAAGAGCAGCGTTAGCATCACAGCACCGCACAGCTAGCATGCTAAGTGTCGCCTAGATTGTGTTCAGCATGCAAATCACCTGTTAGCATTGAGCAAGACCGTGTTAACAGACATGTGATAGCACAGCTAACTTATGTTAGTATTAAGTTTGACTGTTAGCATAGCATCGCATAGCATAGCATGCTAACTGATCACCTTGTTCGTTGAAGACAGCCAGAGATGGGGAGGTATCAGCAGCGTTCCACAGCCGGATGGTTCCGTCAGCTGAGCAGGAGAGCAGGCGATGGTGGGCGGAGCTGTAGACCACACCCCACACGACGTCCGTGTGACCCCGGAGCGCCCCCCGCAGGACAGAGGGCTCTGTGGCGTGACAGAGGCAGAGACCGGTGACGAAACTACACCCAGTTTTCCGGAGCAGCTTCCAGGGCCTTCTTGTAACGTACCGTACGAGTCGTAGGGTTCGACGTTCGGGTTGGGGGTGTTCCAGCTCTGGATGACCCCGCCCACCCCCCCGCTGAAGCACTGCTCGCCGCTGGAGCTCATGGCAACGCACAGCGCCGCTCCGCTGCAGAGGAAGCGAGCCGTTAATGTGGTTAATATTCCTGAATGGCGTTCCTCAAGGAAGGCCCCCCCCACCCTGAGTTACATCGACAGGGGGGGGGGGGGGCTCTGAGGCGTTCCAGGTATATGGTGGGGGGGTTAGGGTTAGGTGGAGCTTCACACGTGTCTTTGTGTTTGTGATCCATTCAGAACTTCTCTGTGGCTTTAAGGTGCTGTTCTCCCTCCTACCTGAAGGTGGAGCTGTCAGCCTGACGGCCATTTATGTTCAGAGAGAGAGAGACAGAGAGAGAGACAGACAGAGAGAGAGAGACAGAGACAGACAGACAGAGAGACAGACAGACAGACACACAGACAGACAGACAGAGACAGAGAGACAGACACACAGACAGACAGACAGACAGAGACACAGACAGACAGACAGACAGACACACAGACAGACAGACGGAGACAGAGGCACACAGACAGACAGAGACACAGACAGACAGACAGACAGACGGAGACAGAGACACACAGACACACAGACAGACAGAGACACAGACAGACAGACACACAGACAGACAGACGGACAGCCTACCTGTGAGCTCTGAAGGTGTAGACTGGTTCCACATCCAAAGCAGCACACCTGGAACAGAACGGTTCCATTCAACAGTCTGTCTACCGTCAGCCCGTCTGTCTGCCGCCAGCCTGTCTCACTTCTTGGTGGGCGTGGTCTTCTGGAGGTTCCACAGCTTGAGGGTGTGGTCCTCGGACGCCGTGACCAGGACGGGCTCCACCGGGTGGAAGGCCAGACTCCGGACCGAGTCCAAGTGGCTCCTCAGGGTGAACTTGGGCTTCCAGGTCCTCCTCAGGGCGTCCTTGTTATTGGGCATCTGAAAGGGGAGGAGTCTCACTAACATGTGACGATGGGCGGGGCCAGACGTTACGCGGTTCAGGTAATGCTCCTTCACTTCTTCATCTGACTCCGCCTCCTCCTTGCACTCACGTCGTACGCCAGGTTGTCTGCCTCGTTGGCGACCGTCAGCCCGGCCAGTTCTCCCAGTCGCAGCTCGGTGGAGACCGCCTCGTCCACCCGGCCCAGGACGAAGGACGTCCCAGGGGACGGCAGGACCGTCATCGTCTCTGAGGGGACGGGAGAGACCCGTCAGAGACCCGTCAGAGACACGTCAGAGACACGTCAGAGACCCGTTAGAGACACGTCAGAGACACGTCAGAGACCCGTCAGAGACACGTCAGAGACCCGTCAGAGACACGTCAGAGACACGTCAGAGACATCAGAGACCCGTTAGAGACACGTCAGAGGCCCGTCAGAGACACGTCAGAGACACGTCAGAGACACGTCAGAGACCCGTTAGAGACACGTCAGAGACCCGTTAGAGACACGTCAGAGACACGTCAGAGACCCGTCAGAGACACGTCAGAGACACGTCAGAGACCCGTCAGAGACACGTTAGAGACACGTCAGAGACCCGTTAGAGACACGTCAGAGACACGTCAGAGACCCGTCAGAGACCCGTTAGAGACACGTCAGAGACCCGTTAGAGACACGTCAGAGACACGTCAGAGACCCGTTAGAGACACGTCAGAGACCCGTCAGAGACACGTCAGAGACACGTCAGAGACACGTCAGAGACACGTTAGAGACCCGTCAGAGACACGTCAGAGACACGTCAGAGACACGTCAGAGACCCGTCAGAGACCCGTCAGAGACCCGTCAGAGGCCCGTCAGAGGCCCGTCAGAGACACGTCAGAGACACGTCAGAGACCCGTCAGAGACCCGTTAGAGACACGTCAGAGACCCGTCAGAGACACGTCAGAGACACGTCAGAGACCCGTCAGAGACACGTCAGAGACACGTCAGAGACACGTCAGAGACACGTCAGAGACCCGTTAGAGACACGTCAGAGACCCGTCAGAGACACGTCAGAGACCCGTCAGAGACACGTCAGAGACAAGTCAGAGACACATCAAAGACACGTCAGAGATCCGTCAGAGACCCGTCAGAGACACGTCGGTCGTCCATGTTTCAGACCCACGTCTAACCAAGCAGGCACCAGGAGGGCGTTTCTCAAACTGGCCACACCCCCCGCCCAGCTAGCTGTGATGTCACAGCGGCGCGGTTACCGTCTTCCGGCTCATTGAGTCTGGGTCCACTGGGGCGGAGGGGGGGCGTCGTGGACGGCTGCATGGTGGGAAGGTCCTCAACGTCCCGCAGGTTAGCGAGCATGTCCTGGAGCTTCGACCGGTTGGGCCCTGGTGGAGGAGGAGGAGCCATCAGGAGGAGGTGGGAGGAGTTCAGGAAGTCGTCATCGTCAGCGGCTCTGGACTTACGCTTCACGCCCATCTTGCCCTTACGCTCCTTCCTGTACTGCTCCTTGAGCCGAGCCAGCAGGCCCTGGTCCACCTCCCAGGACGGGTCACCAGGAGGACGCTGCTCCTCCTCCTCTAGAGACCAACAAGGGGAGGAAGAGGAGGGGGGGGGGGGCTTGTTAAGTGTTTGTTTACGACCCAGGGGGACCCCGGCCAAGAGGGACCAGAACCACTGGAAGAACCGGGTGTGGACTGGTGGTTGGAGACGGGCCATGACAATCAAGAC
>NC_090913.1:12719741-12722241 GCF_040956055.1 Brachionichthys hirsutus
CGCGGCTCCTCCCCTGGCTCCTCCCCCGGCCCTGCCGGCACCTCCATCCTTTTGCTTCTCCTTCTTCACCGACCTCTTCACCCGAACGGACCTGCCCTCCAGTTTGGACCCGTCCAGCTTCAACGCCAGCTGCACCGAGTCGGCGCTCTGAGACAGAGACAAACGGGTAGGAATGTTTTAACCACGCTAGCTCAGGCGCTAGCTAGAAGCAGAATAGCATTAACAGCATCGGTCAGAAGGTTCCGCCGCTCTCATGAACAGAATTAGCTACTTGTCATTAGCTATTTGAACGAGCTACAACTGTTAGCTAACTCAGCTCATTCACACCAGATGGATGCTAACCATGCAAAGCCTTGCAGCCCGTTGACAGCTAGCATCCCAGCTACTTGGTGACCTGCTGGTAGCTAGCTTACCTCTATTCTGTTTCTAGCTAGCTAATGAACGCAGAATGAAATCTAAACCTGATCGTTGAAGCCCCATTAGCCCGTTAGCAGCTGATCAATAGCCTTTTAATAGCTAATGGCTACGAGGCCCAAACGTTATCTGGGGGTTGGTTGTCGGTTCAGGCGCATGAGAAAGGTCAAAGGTCACAGCAGACAACCTGGACATGCGAGCACCTCAAACAGGACGTATCCAAATCCTTTCCCCAGTCCAGAGTTCTGGTCCCGGACCAGTCGGACCGCCTCCACTGGACCGCACGCCTCGAAATGTCGCCGGAACGCCAGGTCACTGATGTCTGGGAGAGAACACACACCTTCACTACGCACGCACACACACACACACACACACACACACACCTTCACTACACACGCACACACACACACACACACACACACACACCTTCACTACACACGCACACACACACACACACACCTTCACTACACACGCACACACACACACACACCTTCACTACACACGCACACACACACACACACACACACCTTCACTACACACGCACACACACACACACACACACACCTTCACTACACACGCACACACACACGCACACACACCTTCACTACACGCACACACACACCTTCACTACACACACACACACACACACACACCTTCACTACACACACACACACACACACACACCTTCACTACACACACACACACACACACCTTCACTACACACACACACACACACACCTACACACACACACACACACACACACACACACACACACACACACACACACACACACACACACACACACACACACACGCACACACACACACACACACACACACACACACACACACACACACACACACACGACGGTGGAGACTCACCGAAGGGAAGGTTCCCCACGAAGGCGGAGCGTCTGTGATGATGCTGCGGGACGTCCAGACAGGTTGGTTAGTTGTCTTTAGACAGGTTGGTTAGTTGTCTCCACTGGTTGGTCAGTTGTCTCCACAGGTCGGTTAGTTGTCTTTAGACAGGTTGGTTAGTTGTCTTTAGACAGGTTGGTTAGTTGTCTTTAGACAGGTTGGTTAGTTGTCTTTAGACAGGTCGGTTAGTTGTCTCCACAGGTCGGTTAGTTGTCTTTAGACAGGTTGGTTAGTTGTCTTTAGACAGGTCGGTTAGTTGTCTCCACTGGTCGGTTAGTTGTCTCCACAGGTCGGTTAGTTGTCTCCACAGGTTGGTTAGTTGTCTCCACAGGTCGGTTAGTTGTCTCCACAGGTCGGTTAGTTGTCTCCACTGGTCTCATTGGCGGTTCCGACCGGGACTCACCGACGACCCGTCTGCCACCCGGTCCAGACGGATGTAGAAGCCCTCCTGGATCTCCAGGCCGTTCCTGCCAGCAGAGACAAACGGAGACGCTGAAAGGCATGCTGGGAGGACGGACCGGCTCGGAGCAGCTGATGAGCGCCTGACCTCTCCAGCGCCGTGGCCACGCCCCCCTCGTCCTTAAACACCACGTAGGCGTTCATGCTTTGCTTCTTGGGGTGAACTTTACGTCTGTGGATCAGAACGCTCATTAAAGACAGACGGGGGGGGGGGGGGGCAGAACGGGGGGACGGGGGACACTTACTGGATGGCTGCCACTTTGCGGGACATGGACGGATCCGCCCTGACCTGCAGGGACAGAACAGGTCATGTGACTGACGTTTGTTCACTGAACCCCAACGTCCGCGTCACAGGTGAGTCACAGGTGAGTCACAGGTGAGTCACAGGTGAGTCACAGGTGAGTCACAGGTGAGTCACAGGTGAGTCAGTGAACGCATCGCTCGCCGTGTTCTTACCACGGAGCGGAAGCGGATGGACTCGATCTGTCCGTCCGTCCTGAAGAGGCTCTGCAGCGTCTGGAAGACAAACACGGTGCGAAGCATCAACACGCCGCCGGCGTGCGTTCCAGAGCGGGTGGCTAGCGGCGGTTAGCATCAACACGCCGCCGGCGTGCTTCCAGAGCGGATGGCTAGCGGCGGTTAGCATCAACACGCCGCCGGCGTGCTTCCAGAGCGGTTGGCTAGCGGCGGTTAGCATCAACACGCC
>NC_090913.1:12727241-12752241 GCF_040956055.1 Brachionichthys hirsutus
AACGTGAACCATTTGGACTGTTTCTATGGCGATGATCAGATGCTCTGGATCACGTGACTGCAGTGACCTCTAGAGGCCTGACAGAGAACTACAGCCAACATGCCTAATGTAAACAGAGCTGTCGTGAGACGTTCAGGGGACGCGGGACGTGTCGTCTGTCTTTCAGGGTACGGCGCTCCAGAGGAGGGGGAGCTAAGGAAGTCCTCCGCCTGGAAAAACCAGCTCCTGAGTTAGTCCCACCTCTCAATGCTCTGTGATTGGCTAACGCTCACACAAACAGACCAATGAGACGTTTTCTTTTGTTCGTGTCCCTTCGTCAGAGATCACCTTTACGTTTCCGGACGACGCCAACAGGAAGTCAATAGACAAGAAACTTCCAGGTAGGACAGCAACGTCTCTGTGAAAGCTGGAAGGACGAAGGTGAGCTGAGACGGTTCTGCTCTTCAGCCTCCATGCAGGTCCAGAAGGTGAAGGGGCTCCTGCACAGACTGCTGAAGGTTCCTGTTGCAGACCTGAGGCTGAGCTACACCACGCCCAAGGTCAGGCCTCAAACGTCCTACCGTTAGCTAGCGCCCTACAAACGTCCTACCGTTAGCTAGCGCCCTGCAAACGTACTACCGTTAGCTAGCGCCCTACAAACGTCCTACCGTTAGCTAGCGCCCTACAAACGTCCTACCGTTAGCTAGCGCCCTACAAACGTACTACCGTTAGCTAGCGCCCTACAAACGTCCTACCGTTAGCTAGCGCCCTACAAACGTCCTACCGTTAGCTAGCGCCCTACAAACGTACTACCGTTAGCTAGCGCCCTACAAACGTACTACCGTTAGCTAGCGCCCTACAAACGTACTACCGTTAACTAGCGCCCTACAAACGTACTACCGTTAGCTAGCGCCCTGCAAACGTCCTACCGTTAGCTAGCGCCCTGCAAACGTACTACCGTTAGCTAGCGCCCTGCAAACGTCCTACCGTTAGCTAGCGCCCTGCAAACGTACTACCGTTAGCTAGCGCCCTACAAACATTCCTACCGTTAGCTAGCGCCCTGCAAACGTACTACCGTTAGCTAGCGCCCTACAAACGTACTACCGTTAGCTAGCGCCCTACAAACGTCCTACCGTTAGCTAGCGCTCTACAAACGTCCTACCGTTAGCTAGCGCCCTACAAACGTACTACCGTTAGCTAGCGCCCTGCAAACGTACTACCGTTAGCTAGCGCCCTACAAACGTACTACCGTTAGCTAGCGCCCTGCAAACGTACTACCGTTAGCTAGCGCCCTACAAACGTACTACCGTTAGCTAGCGCCCTACAAACGTCCTACCGTTAGCTAGCGCCCTGCAAATGTACTACCGTTAGCTAGCGCCCTACAAACGTACTACCGTTAGCTAGCGCCCTACAAACGTACTACCGTTAGCTAGCGCCCTACAAACGTCCTACCGTTAGCTAGCGCCCTACAAACGTCCTACCGTTAGCTAGCGCCCTACAAACGTACTACCGTTAGCTAGCGCCCTGCAAACGTCCTACCGTTAGCTAGCATACATCCTGAAGGCTAACTCTTTGCAGAAGGTGGGGGTGGAGTATGAGATCAACAACGACCTGAGGCCTCTTCAGTTTTACTCCATCGCCGACGGAGACCAGATGCTGGCCCGCTGGTCCTGATCCGATCCACAGCAGAGGCAGAAAAGGGTCCAGGACTGAAGCTGGATTGGATCCTGATCCAGATCTGTGGAACCAGAGTCGTCTGGATCGTCTTCAGCTCAACCGTTAAGTCCAAAGTGCACAAAACGCTCCGGGCGTTTCCTCACCTTAACGTATCCAAAACAGAATCTGAGACCGAGGCCACTACAGAAGCTTGTGTAAGTCCATGTTGCCATGGCAACTGTCCTCTGGTGGGTCCTGTCAAACGCTGGGATCTGGTCTTCAGTGGTGCCGAACCAGTTCTAATGTCTTCTGTCGACGTTGTTTATTATGTTCGTGCTAAGCTAAGCTAACGTGTTCGCTGGTGACCTACAGTCTGTGCTGTTCACTGATAATCAATAATCGATGCCCACAGACATAACTTGTTATAACTCATCAAAATGATGCAGAAATAGAGATTTAAATCCAGTCTCCCCTTCAGGTTCTTCCCTCGTACATCCCAGAATAAACATCAAACGCTGGCGTAAACCAGGAAGTGTCTGTTTATTCATGTTTACATTGTTGTCCCCGTTTTTAAAAGGTGTTTTCATGTTTTAGGACAAAAGTTCACCATAAATAAATGTATCGGTTTCCCACAGACCCTGAAGGCATCTCTCCAGAATGGGCTCAGCAGGTAACCATGGCAACAGAAAACCGATGTAAACCTTCAAACAGCAACAATCACAACGGCAAACAATTAAACCGGTTCTTCATCCCGACATGGTAGTACTGCGAGCTACTGTAGTACTATCTGTACTGTACTACACAAATCCAGGAAGTGAAGTCCTGAAGGCCCAGCAGCAGTGAACGCACCGCGCCTCACGCCGCCATCTTGCCCGGCGGCTGCTGGGGCAGCTTCCTGCGGTCCTTGGTGGCGTTCCTCTTCCTCTTCTTGCTCAGGAAGTTCTCCAGCTTGCCGCTCTTCTGCAGCTCCTGGTATTTGTCTGCCAGCTGCAGCTGCTTCTTCTCGGCTGCAGGACAACAAAGGGTTAAACTGAGCAGGAGGGCTCTCGGCCAATCAAATGGCAGAAACAGACGCGACCCGCTTCTTACACTTCTTGAGGAAAAACGGTCGGGCTCCCTGATTGGCTCGCTCTCTCTGCTGCCTCTTGAACTGCAGCTCTCGCTCCCTCTGCTGCTCGCGGCGCTTCCTGTCTCGTTCCTGGGCTTCCTGTGGAGGTCACATGACGCCTTTAGACGCCAGCGGGAGGCGGGGCATCGGCGGAAGCTTCTCGGTGGTCTCACCATCCTCTTCAGGAGCAGCTGCAGCTTCTCTTTCCTCTGGTTGTCGCTCTTGTTCTTCCTCAGCTGCTTCTGGACCACCTGCAGGGGGACGGGTTCGGGACGGGTTCGGGACGTGAGCGGCACCGCCCGCTAGCCCGCTAGCGGCTACGGACCGGGTTCGGAGGGGGCGTCACCTGCGTCTCCCTCTGCCTGATGTCGCTGATGAACTTGTACGTCTTCTCAAAGATGTCGGCTTTGTACTCTCCGGACAAGTCGTCGAAGCGAGGATCCCGAAACGTCTGAGGGGACAGAACCAGAACCAACAAATGATTCCTGGCGTGCGGCGCGGCGGTCCAGACCGACCGGTTCCCTGGACTCACTGGTTTCCTGACAGGGACGACCTGACGGAGGAACGGAACCGGCCTCTTGGCTGAAACCTCCAGCGGCCTGGAAACAAACGCACAGCGGGTCAGACGGGTTCTGAGACGGGTTCTCAGACGGGCCTGAGACGGGTTCTCAGACGGGTTCTGAGACGGGTTCTGAGACGGGCCTGAGACGGGTTCTGAGACGGGTTCCGAGATGGGCCTGAGATGGGTTCTGAGACGGGCCTGAGACGGGTTCTCAGACGGGCCTGAGACGGGTTCTGAGACGGGCCTGAGACGGGTTCTCAGACGGGCCTGAGACGGGTTCTCAGACGGGCCTGAGACGGGTTCTCAGACGGGCCTGAGACGGGCCTGAGACGGGTTCTGAGACGGGTTCTCAGACGGGTTCTGAGACGGGTTCCGAGACGGGCCTGAGACGGGCCTGAGACGGGTTCTGAGACGGGTTCTGAGACGTGCCTGAGACGGGTTCTGAGACGGGTTCTGAGACGGGCCCACCTGTTCTTGTTCAGCCGTTTCTTGGCGCCCGTCTTTCTGCTCTTGCTGTTGCCATAGGCAACCTGGTTGTAGGCTTTGGTCCCCACTTTGTTCTGCAGCTTCATGATGTCCTCAAAGGACATGCTGGACAGTTCTGTGGGGGACAAGAGTTCAGCAGGACCGCTGGGGACCAACGGGATCATTGAGGACCTGGACCTGATCTGGTTCTGACCCTTTTTAACGTCTTCTCTGGTCTGGATCTCGCTGCTGCCGCCAGCTTCCTGTGGACCTTCATCGTCCCCGCCTCCCTCCTCCTCCTCCTCAGCGTCCGAGCTGTCCTCGTCTTCGTCAGGACGGCGCTCCTCCTCCTCAGCGAGCAGGGAGTCTTCCTCGCCGCTGGGTGCTGCAGGTTGACTCTTCATCTCAGAGAGCTGCAGAAAGCAAAGATGACGTCACCGCACCGTCCCGTTTACCGCCTGAATAGTTGTAATCTTCTTCCGGGTTGGCGCGACACACGATGACGGCACGGACCAGCTGTTTACCTGGGCTCGCGCTCGTGTTTCACCTGGATTATAAACCACGCCCTGATCACGTGACGTGCTTTGTAAGAAACGTATCTTTCTCAATAAAGCAGCTTCAAACGTCGCAATCCGGTGAGACGACAGCTCGTCCGCCGCGTGTGCGTGTGCGTGTGCGTGTGCGTGTGCAAGACGTCCCCGAATGACAAAAACGTTCACGTACCTGACGTCAAGGTGTTACTACGGTCCCGTTTCACCGAGCTCCTTATCCACGTGTAATGTCGGCTCCAGGTCCAGTTCGGTCAGATGAAGTCTTTCCGGTTTCAAAATAAAGGCATCGGTAATGCCTTTTGCAGTTTGGGACGTAATTACCGATCAAATGTTTGTCGGTTTGTCCGGTAAATGTTAACGCCGTTGTGTTAATGTCGTCGGTCCAGTCCGGGAACGTGTCCAGCCCTGCGGATCTTTGGGCGCACTTTTATTTTGTAGGGAAACAAATGGACTTCCGGTTGGAGCGGAAGTTTAAACGTAATGGGTCGGAAGCATTTTCTCTTCAAACTTAAAAGTACATTAAAGTATCGATTGTACGCAAATCGATCAATAAATAAATAATGTATTTAGTTTATGCGATCAATGAGCTAATAAAAGACACAACCGTGTTCTGGTTTTTGAGTTCTCTCGACCAGCGATCGGTGATCTGGATCAGCACCAGAAGGTTCGAGATTGTTCTTGAGGCAGAGTTCAGTATTTTAAAGGATTCTTGAATCCATAAATGGTTTGAATGTTTTAATGAAATATCTGAACGATCGATGGATATTGATCCGTTTCCTGCTGGTTTGTTAACAGCTGTATCTGAGGATCAAGCTGCGTCGCAGGAGGAGGAGGAGGAGCAGGAGGAAGAGGAGGAGGAAGAGGAGGAGCAGGAGGAGGAGGAAGAGGAGGAAGAGGAGGAGGAGGAAGAGGAGGAGGAGGAGGAGGAGGAAGAGGAGGAGGAAGTGGAGGAGGAAGAGGAGGAGCAGGAGGAGGAGGAAGAGGAGGAGGAAGAGGAGGAGGAGGAGGAGGAGGAGGAAGTGGAGGAGGAGGAAGAGGAGGAGGAGGAGGAGGAGGAGGAGGAGGAGGCTTGGTCATCGGTGTTTTATTAGCATCCAGGAACCGTTCTGGTTCTTTGACATTCTGGACCGGGTCCGTGGACAGAACCTGATCGGGTCTGCTGATTGGCTGTTCATGTTAGTGTAAACATCCCACCAGCGGGGAGGCGGGACGGTTCCGCTGCGTCTCATTGGCTCGAGGGAGTTCAGTGTTCTCGTCTCGGCGTGCAACGCGACACCAGAGCCACAGGAAGTACACGCCCTCTTTAGCTTTAGCATGTTAGCTCCAACAGGCGACGGCAGCATCGGGTCAATCGACACCTCCCATTACTGGACCGGGTCGGCGCTGGTGTGATGTCACCAGAACCCCGATGACATCACACGTGTCCACCCAGCGGTCCTGCATGTTGGCCGTCGCCCTAGCAACGTGAAGCCGGTTCCTCGTCTGACATCACGGCGTGGTGAACGGGGACGCGTTCTGGTCGTGGTTCTGGGAGGGGGGCAGCAGGCGGGTCACGTGACCGATGCCTTTGGTCACGCCCTCCCTGAACAGCAGCTTGGCGCCCAGGCGCAGGTACTCGGGGTGTTTGATGAAGCGGAAGCGGACCTCGGCCCGCTCGCCGGTACGCAGCTCGTCCTGCAGCAGACAGAGGCGGCGTTATGGGAGGAGCCAGGGGGCGGCGCTGTGGGCGGCGCGGCGTGGACCCACCTTCCCGTGGAGGCTCTCCGCCGTCGCCGTCTGCCTGACGTTGCCCACGTGAACCGTGACCTGCGAGCCGCGGCGGAACGTCTTGGCGTGGAACAGCAGCACGATGGCGGCTTCGAACTCGCAGCAGATGGTCGGCTTCATCTGGGGGCTGACCATCACCATGCCCTGCAACGACCAATCACACGCCACCTCGCCGTGACGACCAATCACACGCCACCTCGCCGTGACGCCATCTGCTCTAAAATATCTCTCTGTTGTTGTTTTTGTCATAAATTCAAATTGAAAAATAAGCAACTGATGATGTCACAGTCTGATCCGTCTCTGACTCCGCCCCCGCCTCGTGTGACCTCTGACCTTACGCAGCAGCGAGCGGTCAAAGTTCCCCAGAGCCAGCGTGGCGGCCTGTCCGGCCCTCAGGACCCGGCAGGCGGAGCGGTTCCGCTGGATGCTGCCCACCTTCAGACGCAAGAACCGGCCGGCGTCCGTCGGGCCGACCACGAGCCGCTCGCCCTCCCGGCAGACGCCGCTGAGCCGCCGCCGCCGGCAACGACAACGACAACGACAACGACAACAACAACAACAACGACAACGTTTAGCCCGCCACGCAGCCTCAGCAGGGAAACCGGGTCAGAGCCTTCACCTGTAGAGAGTCCCGCCCACCACCGTCCCAACGTCAGGAACGGAGTAGATCTCATCCACCTGCAGGGGGACGCACGCACACACACACCAGTGAACATTGGATTGGATATTTAACGATTGATCTGATCAGTGTCTGACGGAAGCAGAGACCAGCGGAGCGGTCCGGTCGGGGTCCGGTCCGGTCGGTCCGGTCGGTCCGGTCCGGTCGGTCCGGTCCGTACCTGGAACTCGGTGAGCTGCTGCATCAGCTCCTCCTGCTCCTTGCTGCTACTCAGAGGAGGAAGGATGTTCAGGAAGACCTTCAGGAGGTCCAGGTTGTCCCCGGAGACGCTGGACAGGCTGAAGATGGGCGTGACGCTGAGCAGACGCACGCACACACACACACGCACCTTGTTACACCTGTGAGCGGCAACGTTAGCGGTAGCATTAGCTGTAGTGCTTTACACACAGCGTTAGCGGTAGCATTAGCTGTAGTGCTTTACACACAGCGTTAGCAGTAGCATTAGCTGTAGTGCTGTACACACAGCGTTAGCGGTAGCATTAGCTGTAGTACTGTACACACAGCGTTAGCGGTAGCATTAGCTGTAGTACTGTACACACAGCGTTAGCGGTAGCATTAGCTGTAGTGATTTACACACAGCGTTAGCGGTAGCATTAGCTGTAGTGATTTACACACAGCGGTAGCGGTAGCATTAGCTGTAGTGCTTTACACACAGCGGTAGCATTAGCTGTAGTGATTTACACACAGCGGTAGCGGTAGCATTAGCTGTAGTGCTTTACACACAGCGGTAGCGGTAGCATTAGCTGTAGTGCTTTACTCACCACGTGGATTGGGTGAACTGCTGCGCCGCCGTCACGGCGTCGTCGGGGGTGGAGACCACCATCGGAACCTTGTTGCAGCCCGGTTGCTTCAGAACCCGCTCCAGCTGCCGGACGGTCCGCTCCACGGTTCCGCGGGAGCACAGGTCCACTTTAGTCACCGCGATGAAGATGGGAACCTTGAGCGCCATGGCCAGGCCCAGGTGCTCCCTGGTGGTCCCGGCTGGACGGGGAGGAGCAGGTCAAAGGTCAGTAGCAATACCTGCTGCAGGTGAGGGGCGTGTCCAGCTCGCTGCGAAGCACCCAGACCAGGGCGGCCATGTTGCTTCTGATCAGGTGACTCACCGATGCCCGTGGTGGCGCCGACCACCAGCATGGCGAAGTCGGGGCAGGAGCTGGTCAGGCCGAAGACGGTGGTCTTCAGGTACTTGTGGTGTCCGGCCAGATCCATGAAGGTGATCATCTTGGAGGAGCTCTCACAGATGTCCTCCGCCGTCCGGGACTCGCTGTAGTTCACCACCTGCACCGACCGGGACCGGGACCGGGACCGGGACCGGGACAGATCGCTGTGATGGATGACCAGCTCAGGCCCGGCCCGGCCCCGCCCCGCCCCGGCCCCGCCCTCACCTCTCCTTTGCTGTTGAAGCCCAGGATCTCAAAGCTGATGCTGGACGTCCGTCCCGTCTGGATCTCATGCAGGTGCCTGAACAGGTTCAGCCGCGCCCGGCCCCGCCCGTTGTCCAGCTCTCCCTGCGTCAGGACACCCAGCAGAGTGGACTTCCCCGAGTCCACGTTCCCCAAGACGGCCACCCGCAGGTCCAGGAACTGTCCAAAGCAACACGGAGCAGGATCACGCTGACCCGGACCGGTTCCCCCCCCACGCTGACCCGGACCGGTTCCCCCCACGCTGACCCAGACCGGTTCCCACCGCGCTGACCCGGACCGGTTCCCCCCACGCTGACCCGGACCGGTTCCCACCGCGCTGACCCGGACCGGTTCCCCCCACGCTGCCCCGGATTGGTTCCCCCCCCACGCTGCCCCGGACCGGTTCCCCCCCCACGCTGCCCCGGACCGGTTCCCACCGCGCTGCCCCGGACCGGTTCCCCCCGCGCTGACCCGGACCGGTTCCCCCCGCGCGGACCCGGACCCATCCACCAGTTGCAGGGACCAGAACCCGGAGGACGGCTTCGCTCTCACCTGCTGGTCATCAGGAACTTTTCGGACCAGGACTTCTGCGATTTTGTGGGCGTGTCCATCGGAGCTGTAGGCCACCTCCCTCTCCCGGAGGAGCGTGATGTCAGCACCGACCCTGAAGGGACAGAGGACAGCGCTGAAGTCCTTCCCCGGTGCCGTCCGGGTCACAACGCTCTGGGTTCTGGACTCAGGTGACCCACCTCTCCGCCATCCTCTTCAGCGTCCTGAGCGAAGCTTTCATGTCGGCGTCCGTCAGGCCGACCAGCAGGCCGTTGTCCTCCACTCCGATCTGGTACACGGCCTCGCCGCGGCCCTCCTGCAGGCGCCACTTCAGCTGCGTCGCCAGGTGCTCGAAGCGGCAGTGGGTGGGGCTAACCAGCTTCAACTACGGCAACGGCAGAGGGACACAAAGCAAACTCTGGTTGGAAGCAGCGTTAGGGTGAGGCGTGACGCCACCGCGAGCCTCAGGTGGCGCCCTCTGGTGGTGCTCAGGCGTGACGCCACCGCGAGCCTCAGGTGGCGCCCTCCGGTGGTGCTCAGGTGTGACGCCTCACCTTGTACTCGATGTTCCCTTCTTCAGCCTGCAGACAGAACAGACGAGGATCAGCGACAGAGCTAACGCTCACCTGTGTGCTTCAGCTAAACACCTGTGTGTCAAACATTCATCCTGTTACTGGATCCCCGCCCACTACCTGAGAGCTCCACCCACTACCTGAGAGCTCCACCCACCCACTACCTGAGAGCTCCACCCACTACCTGAGCGCTCCACCCGCCCACTACCTGAGAGCTCCACCCACCCACTACCTGAGAGCTCCACCCACCCACTACCTGAGAGCTCCACCCAACAGAGGTGAGCGGCTAGTGGGCGACGGTGGCGCGGTGGTCGAGAGGGTCGCCCTACGATCGAGAGGTTGGCGGTTCGATCCCCGGCTCAAAATCACCTCGCCTTAGCAGCTGGCTTATATTAGCACCGAGCAGGTGAGCAGCTAGCTTGTATTAGCACCGAGCAGGTGAGCAGCTCACTTATATTAGCACTGAGCAGGTGAGCAGCTAGCTTGTATTAGCACCAAGCAGGTGAGCAGCTAGCTTGTATTAGCACCGAGCAGGTGAGCAGCTAGCTTGTATTAGCACCGAGCAGGTGAGCAGCTAGCTTGTATTAGCACCGAGCAGGTGAGCAGCTAGCTTGTATTAGCACCGAGCAGGTGAGCAGCTAGCTTGTATTAGCACCGAGCAGGTGAGCAGCTAGCTTGTATTAGCACCGAGCAGGTGAGCAGCTAGCTTGTATTAGCACCGAGCAGGTGAGCAGCTAGCTTGTATTAGCACCGAGCAGGTGAGCAGCTAGCTTGTATTAGCACCGAGCAGGTGAGCAGCTAGCTTGTATTAGCACCGAGCAGGTGAGCAGCTAGCTTGTATTAGCACCGAGCAGGTGAAACGGTTCGCCCCAGCCTCAGGTGTGTCTCGATGGGTGAACTAGCGAAGCTAACAGCTTCTTATTGCTACTTCATCATTTCAGAAGTATTCCCGGCCTCATTGATTAGTTTCTGTGATGTTTAAACATAATTCGGTATAATGGGGGGGGGTTTTCCTGAGAGGCGGGGGATGAGGCTCCTCCCCCCCCGGGTTATTGATTTGTTATTATTGCGCTAATCCGTGTCAGTGATCAGCCTGAGAGCAGCTAGCTGCGGCGTCACTAGCTAGCTGGCTCGTTCAGCGGGCAGGACGTTAATCCCAGAGCTACAAAATGGACGGTACCTCCGGTGGGAAATGCGGCGGCGGTGTTTTGTTGTTCCCGGTAATTTTATTCCTTCTCCTCCGGCCCCGTTTTCCTCTCCTCGGTCGTGACTTTTTCGACGTTTTCTTCCCGTTACATCCGGAGCCGTGTCCGTTTCCGGGCGCCGCCGCGCTGCCCTCGGATAAATCCAACATCGCTGCGATGAATCACCGGGAGCTGCGTGACGCGGAACCCAACACGGCCGGTCCCGGTGCAGCCCCGAGGAGGAGGATGCTCTCTCCTCAGCATCACCGATTCGGTCAAGCCGCTTCACGCACCAGAGCACAACTTCCGGGCAACCCTATTAAAATAAGGCCACCAGAAGGAAACTGGTTGGAATTTCAAAGTAAAAGCACACCAGCTGCGTCTCGTTTCACATAGTCTTATTTATTTTAAACGTTATTTTCTATAAAGGAGTCTAGTACAAACAGACGATGCAACAACCAAACGCGTTCGGTTGTTTACTGCAAAAGTCTCAAGGTCAAACGTAAGTCCTTTAGAACGTAAACGTGTTCCGTTCCTCAGCTTTCACTCAAGTTCTTGAGGTTCTCGTTGCAGGTTCGGCTGCGTGAAACCATCAGTGAGCTGAAAATAATAGTTCTGATTATGGTTGTTTATGATCAATTACATTCCCAGTGTGTTAAAAGATGGACGTAAAATAAAATTCAGAACGTGTTTATGAAATATTCTGGCTTTGTAATCCATCAGTGAATTTACACGCGCTGCATCTTGTTTGATTTGGTTATGTTTTGGAAAATGTTAGTTTTATTTAAAGTGAAGAGTTTCACTAAATCCGCTCACTTAAATACCTTTATTTTGAAAAAGCAAGCGGAAATGCACACGTACTTAATTTCCTCTACCTTCCTGCTAACGTCGGACCCAAACTTCTCCAGCCCTGGTTCTCCTAGCGGAGTTAGCGCTACAAATGTCCGCGTGAAGGCCTTCAAGCGTCGGACAGCTCGTTGACCTTCCCGCTCGGGCGTTTAGCCGCAGCGTAGCCTCGGATGCTAACTTCCGCTAGCCGGAAGCACCGTCTGGTCGTGCGCTCCCCGCGGTCCCCGCCGGAGCCCCAGCAACGCATCGCGGGATGCGGAACGTCCTTCCACGGGCGTGCTGTGTTTTGCTGTCCGCCTGGTTCTTCGGGATTCACGGTTGGTTTCAGCAGAACACCGTGAAGCACAACGCGCAGCCCGGAGCGGCAGGCGGGCCGGACCAGAGCTGCTTCTGTCACGTAAGTCCCGGCGCGGTTCCGGAGGAGGCTCCCGGTCGGACCCGCGTTGTCCCGGGCTCGGTTATCGATGATGCCGTTTTACCATGACGACACAACGCATCAGGAAATCTTCTAGCTTTTTCTACCGTTTTACTGTGACGTCACCGGCTGTGCGGCGTTAGCTAGCGGCGTCACTCCGGGCTAAAGTCACTTTAATCGCATTTGTGTTCGGGTATTCGTGTTTTGGACCGCGCCGCTGACCGGAACGTGTAAACGGACGCAAAACAAACAACGTTTACGGGCTGTGAACGGAAACTGCTGCTGTTTCCACCGGCGAGCAGAAAGCGTGGTGCCCTCTGATTGGCTGCGGACCACTCCTCGCCTCTCATGGGAATTGTCGTCTTTTCGCAATAAGCACATTTGGCTTCTAATGGCCTCATACCCGGAAGAGGACTACAAGTTATCAGTAGGGGTTGGCGGCTGGTTGTTTGCAGGCGGGGCTAAGAGACGGGGGGCGGGTCCAGAGGCAGCGGAGCCCGCTGACTGCGCTGCTGCTGGCCCAGGTAGGTCTCTGCTGGTCCAGGTGGGTCTCTGCTGGTCCAGGTGGGTCTCTGCTGGTCCAGGTGGGTCTCTGCTGGTCCAGGTTTCACTGAAGGAGCTCTGGCACTGAATGACAGAATGCTGAGAGGAGTTTGCCTCACCCAGCTGGTTCTGGTCCTGGTCCTGGTCCTGGTTCTGGTTCTGGACGGGCTGCTGCACCCAGAGGTCAGCTGTGACTGTTTTGTTTTAATGCACTTTGACCTGCAGGTTTATTTATTATTATTATTATTAGTTCATTAGTTCATTTTGAACTATTTGAAAGCCCAGCTCTGCACCTGCGTGTTCAGGTCCAGTTTCTTATTGTCCCGGTTCCGTGTTCAGTCGACCCGTTCTGTTTGCTTGATGTGACACGCTGGCTCCCTTTTTGGTGCTCAGACGTCCTCAGAACAATCCTTGACGTGTACCGACACCAGAGCGGCCCCCAGCGTGGGGGGGGGGTACCTCAGCGTGGGGGGGGGGGTCCCTCAGGGGGGGAGGTCCCTCGGCGTGGGGGGGGAGGTCCCTCAGGGGGGGAGGTCCCTCGGCGTGGGGGGGGAGGTCCCTCAGGGGGGGAGGTCCCTCGGCGTGGGGGGGAAGGTCCCTCGGCGTGGGGGGGGGAGGTCCCTCAGCGTGGGGGGGAGGTCCCTCAGCGTGGGGGGGGGCAGTTCTCTAATACAGCGTGTGTGTGTGTGTGTGTGTGTGGTTTTTGTGCTCTGTGTGTGTGTGTGTGTGTGTGTGATTGTGTGTGTGTGTGTGTGTGTGATTGTGCTCTGTGTGTGTGTGTGTGGTTTTTGTGTGTGTGTGTGTGTGTGTGTGGTTTTTGTGCTCTGTGTGTGTGTGTGTGTGTGTGTGTGTGATTGTGCTCTGTGTGTGTGTGTGTGTGTGTGCGTGGTTTTTGTGTGTGTGTGGTTTTTGTGTGTGTGTGTGTGTGTGTGTGTGTGTGTGTGTGTGTGGTTTTTGTGTGTGTGTGTGTGTGTGTGTGTGATTGTGTGTGTGTGTGTGTGTGTGTGTGTGATTGTGCTCTGTGTGTGTGTGTGTGTGTGTGTGTGTGTGTGTGTGGTTTTTGTGCTCTGTGTGTGTGTGTGTGTGTGATTGTGTGTGTGTGTGTGTGTGATTGTGCTCTGTGTGTGTGTGTGTGTGTGTGTGTGTGTGGTTTTTGTGTGTGTGTGTGTGTGTGTGTGTGGTTTGTGTGTGTGTGTGTGTGTGTGTGCGTGTGTGTGTGTGTGGTTTTTGTGTGTGTGTGTGTGTGTGTGATTGTGCTCTGTGTGTGTGTGTGTGTGTGTGGTTTTTGTGTGTGTGTGTGTGTGTGGTTTTTGTGTGTGTGTGTGTGTGTGTGTGTGTGTGTGTGTGTGGTTTCTGTGCGGTCGACTGATTTGTCGTCTCTTCTCATCTGGGTTTGAATTTGTTTACGTTTAAATGACGTCTCGTCTGAGTATCGACCAATCAGGACGGGCCGGCTGGCGTCCTGGGCCGGTGAGGCGGTGGATCTCTCGCGTTGTTGTTACCTGGCTGCTCAGGTGTGACCTGTGAACCTGATACTCTTTGTCTGGCGTTAAAGAGAAGGCGTGGCTGAGCTGTGGGCCAATCAGCAGACGCCGTGTCAGCCACCTGCCCCGCAGGTTTATCTGCTTTAGTCCTGTTTGCTGTTTAAAGAACTCACCTGTGCAGGTAAATGCTGCAACTGTGGCGTCAGACCCGAAGCCTGTAAAAGCACACGGACCCAGGAGTGATTGATTATTCCTGTAAAGAACAGAGCACAAGAACCCAGGGAGAACGCCCAGCAGGTCACGGGTTCTATCGGGGCCGAGCTCAAATCAGTCAACAGGAAGTCGACCCGAGACGCGTCACAGGCGTAGCAGGAAGTCGACCCGAGACGCGTCACAGGCGTAACAGGAAGTCGACCCGAGACGCGTCACAGGCGTAGCAGGAAGTCGACCCGAGACGCGTCACAGGCGTAGCAGGAAGTCGACCCGAGACGCGTCACAGGCGTAGCAGGAAGTCGACCCGAGACGCGTCACAGGCGTAGCAGGACCCGAGACGCGTCACAGGCGTAGCAGGACCCGAGACGCGTCACAGGCGTAGCAGGAAGTCGACCCGAGACGCGTCACAGGTGTAGCAGGAAGTCAACCCGAGACGCGTCACAGGCGTAGCAGGAAGTCGACCCGAGACGCGTCACAGGTGTAGCAGGAAGTCAACCCGAGACGCGTCACAGGCGTAGCAGGAAGTCGACCCGAGACGCGTCACAGGCGTAGCAGGAAGTCGACCCGAGACGCGTCACGGGCGTAGCAGGAAGTCGACCCGAGACGCGTCACAGGCGTAGCAGGAAAGACGGAACCCGACCTGAGCCACAAGTACAGAGGGGTCGAGAGAGAGAGACAATGAGAGAGAGAGACTACTGACATATATTTATAACATGAATAACCAGAGCGAGGGGGAGGAGCTCCGTGTGTCGTAGGAGGTTAAGCCACCAGTGCTGGCCTTTGACAGGTATTGATTATTGTATTGATTAACTATACGCTTCGTTAAAAAGGAGTCTTCAGTCTCCTCTTGAACGCAGAGGTGGAGTCTGTCTCACAAACCAATCAGGGAGCTGGTTCCACAACAAAGCTCCGCCCCCTGTTTACTCCAGCTGACCGGAGTTCTGGACGACTGCTTCTGTGACGTGGAGAGCATCGACGTCTTCAACAACTACAAGATCTACCCCCGAATCAAGGCGCTGAGCGAGAAGGACTACTTCAGATACTACCGGGTAGGAGGGGCGGGGCCCGGGGCGGGGCCCTGAGGCCGGAGGCGGAGCCTGTCACGTCTCAGGTGTGTTCCTTCCCTGCAGGTGAACCTGAGGCGCCCTTGTCCGTTCTGGCCTGACGATGGACACTGTGCCATCAAGGACTGCCATGTGGAGCCGTGTCTGGAGGTCCGGCAGGTTTCCCTCCTGGTTCTGGTCCAGATCCTCAGATTGTATTCAGGTGCGCTAGACCCGGTTCCTACCTTCAGCTTCCTGTCTGTCCTCCTACAGAGTGAGATTCCGGTCGGCATCAAGTCTGGGAACTACAACAAGGTGAGACCCCGACACGCCCACTACCCACAATCCCTTGTGACTGGGGCCAGGTGATTAAAGTGGGAGAACATTCTGATGGTTCTGGTTCAGGTTCAGGTTCAGCTCCGGGTCCACCGGCTCAGACCCAGAAGCGTTTGGACCTTGAACTCTTCCTCTTCCTCTTCCTCTCCAGTACTCGCAGGCGGCCAATACGATGTCGGACATGACGGCGTGCGAACAGGCGGAGGAGCTGGGCGCCATCAACAGCACCCTGAGGTGACGCAGACACGAACCCGGGTCAGACTGGACCTGCAGGTGGTTTCCCACCGGCACAGCTGACCTTCACCACCACCATGGAACTCAAGGAGAACTTGCTGTGGTGTAGTGGGCGGGGCTTTAGAGGGGGCTGGTTTAGGGGGAGGGGCTTTAGAGGGGGCTGCTTTAGAGGGCGGGGCTTTAGAGGACGCTGGTTTAGAGGGCGGGGCTTTAGAGGATGCTGCTTTAGAGGGCGGGGCTTTAGAGGACGCTGCTTTAGAGGGGTGTTCTGGTTCTCGGTGCTGGTGCTGATGCCGTTTCCCTGACTTCCTGTTCCAGTAACCAGAGCAAGGAGGCGTTTGCTGATTGGGCGAGACACGACGACGCCCAGGATCACTTCTGTGAGCTCGATGGTGAGGATCGGACCGTTCACACGACAAACAACAACCGGTTCCTGGTGTCGGTCTGATCCAGACAGCTGTGTGTGTGTCTCTCTCTCTCTCTCTCTCTCTCTCGTGTGTGTGTGTGTCTCTCTCTCTCTCGTGTGTGCGTGTCTCTCTCTCTCTCGTGTGTGTGTCTCTCTCTCTCTCTCTCTCTCTCTCTCTCTCTCTCTCTCTCTCTCGTGTGTGTGTGTGTGCGTGTCTCTCTCTCTCTCTCTCGTGTGTGTGTGTGTCTCTCTCTCTCTCTCTCTCTCTCTCTCTCTCTCTCTCTCTCTCGTGTGTGTGTGCGTGCGTGTGTCTCTCTCTCGTGTGTGTGTGTGTGTGTGTGTGCGTGTCTCTCTCTCTCTCGTGTGTGTGTCTCTCTCTCTCTCTCTCTCTCTCGTGTGTGTGTGTCTCTCTCTCTCTCTCTCTCTCTCTCTCGTGTGTGTGCGTGTCTCTCTCTCTCTCTCTCTCTCTCGTGTGTGTGCGTGTCTCTCTCTCTCTCTCGTGTGCGTGTCTCTCTCTCTCTCTCTCTCTCTCTCTCTCTCTCTCTCTCGTGTGTGTGTGTGTCTCTCTCTCGTGTGTGTGTGTGTGTCTCTCTCTCTCTCTCGTGTGTGTGCGTGTCTCTCTCTCGTGTGTGTGTGTGTGCGTGTCTCTCTCTCGTGTGTGTGTGTGTGCGTGTCTCTCTCTCTCTCTCGTGTGTGTGTCTCTCTCTCTCTCTCTCGTGTGTGTGCGTGTCTCTCTCTCTCTCTCTCGTGTGTGTGTGCGTGTCTCTCTCTCTCTCTCTCTCTCTCTCTCTCGTGTGTGTGTGCGTGCGTGTGTCTCTCTCTCGTGTGTGTGTGCGTGTCTCTCTCTCTCTCTCGTGTGCGTGTCTCTCTCTCTCTCTCTCTCAGATGAATCCTCTCCGGATGCAGACTACGTGGATCTGCTGCTGAATCCTGAGCGGTTCACGGGCTTCAAGGGTCCGTCGGCCTGGAGGGTCTGGAACAGCATCTACGAAGAGAACTGCTTCAAGTGCGACGTGCACACGCACACGCACACGCACACACACGGGCTGAGCCTCTGCTGATTATTGACCATTGATTGCTGGGTTTGTGTTCAGACCCAGGTCGGTGTACCGCCCTCTGAACCCGCTGGTGCCGAGCAGAGGTGAGTCGGACTAAACCCTGGACCTCCTCCTCTGGTTGGAGGGTTTGGGGATCCTGGTCCAGAACGTCTTTTCTGCGTTGGTTAACTGCTAACGACCGCTAGCAGCTACTAGCCGCTAACTGCTACTAGCCGCTAGCGGCATCAGAACCCTTCCTGCTCCGGAGCCTGGTTGGGTTTACTTCTCGTCGCTTCCTGGCTGGTCACATGACCGCCTCTGCTGTTCAGTACTTCTACACTTTATTTTGAAAGGGAACCCATTTCCTGTGTCCCCCTGTCTTTGCTCTCACGAGTGGATCCGACCCAACAGAACTCTGCTGTCTCTGTTCAGGGGACGATGATGGTGAGTAAAGCGGAAGCGTCTTCGTGTCCGCTCCTTTGTGGGCGGGGCCAGGGACTGATGGTCTCCGTTGGTTTCAGGAGAGGGGTTCTACACCTGGCTGGAAGGTGAGCTGGTCTCCTGGTTCTGTCTGTCCTAGTCCTGTCTCTGGGACTAATGGAAACCCTTGTTCCTGTCTGGGTCCAGGTCTGTGCCTGGAGAAGAGAGTTTTCTACCGGCTCATCTCCGGCCTCCACAGCAGCATCAACATCCACCTGTGTGCTGAGTACCTGCTGGACGGTATGGCCCCGCCCACCTAGCAGGTAAAGGGGCGTGAACGTCTCTAAACGCGCGTGTTGTCCTCAGAGGGGTGGGGCAGGACGGTCTGGGGTCCAAACGTTCAGGAGTTCCGGTGGCGTTTCGACACGGCGGAGACGAAGGGGGAGGGGACTCGGCGGCTGAAGAACCTGTACTTCCTGTACCTGATCGAGCTGCGAGCGCTCTACAAGGTGGCGCCGTACTTTGAGCGAGCGTTCGTCCACCTGTACACCGGCAACAGTCGGGAGGACGGAGACACCAAGGAGCTGCTGCTGCAGGTCTTCAGCGAGATCAGGTGAGAGCAGGACCGCCCCGCCCCGCCGGAGACTCCTGCTGTCCTTTGAGTCCTGTCTTTGTCCCCGTGCTGCTGTCCTCTGGGACTACCGGCGCCGTTTGTCTTCCAGAACCTTCCCAATGCACTTCGACGAGAGGTCCATGTTCGCCGGACACACGATGGAAGCTAAGACGTTAAAGGTGTCCTGAACTCTTTTCAGTTTGTCCCGCAGGCGCGGCGGGACGCGGGGGACGCGGGGGACGCTCATCCCGTCTGCTCCGTGTTTTCCAGGAAGAGTTCCGGCTCCACTTTAAAAACATCTCCAGGATTATGGACTGCGTCGGATGCAGCAAATGTCGGCTGTGGGGGAAACTGCAGGTGGGACGCGTCAAAGCACGTCCACGCGGGACACAGTCAGCGCTAGGCTAGGCTAATTACTGATGAACCGACCCGTCTGATGAAGACGAGGCTAAATGTATCGGCTCAGGCACGACAACAGCCAATAAGAAAGGGGGTGGGACAGGAAGTAGCTCCAGGAGACGACAGGAAGTAGCAGGAATGTGGCACACAGTGAGAGCGTTTGGAATGTTACTGCTGACGGCCGTCCCCGTCCCCGTCCCCGTCGTGAGCGTCTTCCTGTCCTCTTCAGACTCAGGGTCTCGGGACGGCGCTGAAGATCCTGTTCTCCGAGAAGGAGATCCAGAACCTCCCTGAACACACCCCCTCCAAAGGGTTCCAGCTGACCCGGCAGGAGATCGTGGCCTTGCTGAACGCCTTCAGCAGGTGGGTGCTGCCCCCTGGAGGCGGGGCTGACTGTTGAAGACGCGTGTCAACACTAATAACTTGATAATTGATTACTGTAACCTTCGGACTATTGCGCGCACCGGTCTGCAAGCCGCAGGCGTCCACATTTATTGATCGCTGTCTTCATCGTCCTCCTCAACGTCTTCATCACACGTTCTCTCTGTCCCTCACGCTGCGTCTCCGTCTCACTGAGCGCTGATGTGATTGGAGCCATTTGATTGGTCCACGGACCTGTTTGATGATGGCGAGGCTAAATGTAGCGCCGCCGTAAATTAGCTGCGTTTCAGGGTTCAGAGCGGCGCAGCAGTCTGGAAGTTGCGTAATAATTATCAATCGTTTGACATGTTGCCGATGATTCCCGTCTGTGGCTCCGCCCCCTAACAGTGCTGTCATGTAATTGGTCCTTCAGGTTGTCCACCAGCATCCATCACCTCCACAGCTTCCGCCTCCTGCTGAAGGAGAGCAGGTAGCAGAGGACTGCAATGGAGGCTCCTCCCTCTTCTCCTCAGGCTCCTCCCCCTTCTCCTGCCTGGTAAATTATGAAGCTTCATGTTGTAAATCAACCAAGGACGACTTCTGAAGGAAGTGATGTCACAGACTCATTCAACGGGAAGTCAATTCATTTGTCTTTATCTCACTGACCCGCCCACTCATGACATCACATCCTGTTGAATCGGAACACTGGAGGATGCTGCTGCTTTGCGTCTCAGGCCTCCTTTTCATTGGTCGGCTGTCTCTGCGGTCTCTGAGCTGCATGTCGGGGGCTTTTAGCCGCCGTCCCATCGACCTTCGTCGCGTCCAGCCCAATCCGGCGCTGCAGCGGTTTCCTTCGCTGTGATTGGTGCATGAGTAACGCATCATCATGGATCCTCCTGGTGTTTCGGATGAGGAGAGATTAAATGCAGAGTGGACCTTCGACTGCGGAGGTCACACCCGGCAGGAGTGGGCGGGGCTTTCAGATCAAACTGGTTGTTGGTCGTTTTATCATCGTGTGGTTTCTACCGTATTTGGTCTTTCCTGAAACGATGCCGTGTCACCCTGCGGAGCGTCGGCCGTACGCCCGCCTCTGGGCCAATCGGGTGAAGGGAGGAGCGGACGGGATGGTTCTTGTTGTGATGTCAGAAAACCAGCCTCGGTGTGAAACCGACCAGGATCATCCACGTTTGATCTTTTGTGGGAAGCTGATTGGTCACTCACCTGCAGAGGTCTGATGTCATCAAAGGTTCTGGTCTGTGTGTTCGACCGGGTCGCTTCGCTTCAACCACAGCTTGTTTTAAACGACTTGTTGAAGTTCTTGTTTGAGTTTATTTTCTGCTGTGAAACTACTGATGATGGAGGGATGGGGCGGGGGAGGGGTGGAGTCTCCTAGCAACAGGTCTGTGATGGATCCGATGTTCAAGAAGGTCCGGGTTTCTTCAGCAGAAAAAGAAACCGCTTCGCTGCTTTGGTTTGTGGACAAAGAGAAACGGAATATCACCAGATCAATTCAGATCAATATCGTATTTTAAATCATGAACTTGTTCTGATGAGTAACATCAAAGCAGCGGTCGCCCGTTTACGTGCTGCTTCGTTTTCTGGGTGTTTGGAGATGATGTTGGAATAGTTCTAGAAATAGAAATAAATAAATGCTAGCATGATGCTAACGCTGCCGTCTGTTTGATACACTGATCCGTCAAACGTCCTGATTTTGACTGTCCATCGCCATGGTTACCAGACCTGTTTTATGCTGGAAAACAAATGAGTGCTAATTTTACCTTCTCTTGCTTCCTTTGGCTCCTTCACAATAAAAGACAATGCTGCTGTTGAACCTTTTTTGCTTTTACCAGAACAAAAGGTTTGTCGTCCTTTTCCCTCAGAAACACAAACGGTTCCAGGATGCGTCTGAGAGCGTCTCTGATTTCTGTCAGGAAGTAAAAGTAGCAGCAGGAAGGAATTCCTCAATATTTAAATGTGAATTAAAACATTTTAAAGTTACATTTCTCAGCAACAGAGAATAAAGTTAACAAATAGAGCCGTGACTCTTCCTGATTGGCTGAGCCTGCTTTTCCAACAGCCAATTAGAAGCAGAGGTGCAGTCACATAGGTGTTGTCATGGTAACCACAAGTTCATTTCACTCGAGTGTTGACGTGTCATAAACAAAGTAAACAATCTCGATGAGGCTGCATCTAAAATAGAACCGTTAGAAATACGGACTTTAGCTCGAATCAGTGGATCAATCAAAACTTTTCATCAATTTTGTTCCTGATTAACTTTTAATAAATATGTTAATTTAATTAGAAACACAAACAGCAATACATCCGTCTTTGAAATGTTGTAAGTTAGCTTGAATCTAAATTTATTGAACATTTTAAGAGCATACAAAATATAACGCCATAACCATGACAACAACGGAGGCGGTCCCGACATTCTAAAAACAACCCGGTTTAAACACCAACGAAGAAGAGGCTGCTTCCGGATCCGGAGACGATGGCCCCGGAACCAGCAGCTGATTGCTGAAGGTGAGAGCGGTTCGCTGCGTCAGTGCGAATTAGTTACCGTCACGGTGGCTCGTTTAGTTAGCTGTTAGCTGCTAGCTCAGAGTCACCACTAGCTGTTAGCTGCTAGCTCAGAGTCACCACTAGCTGTTAGCTCAGAGCCACCGCTAGCTGTTAGCTGCTAGCTCAGAGCCACCACTAGCTGTTAGCTGCTAGCTCAGAGTGACCACTAGCTGTTAGCTGCTAGCTCAGGGTCACCACTAGCTGTTAGCTGCTAGCTCAGAGTCACCACTAGCTGTTAGCTCAGAGCCACCGCTAGCTGCTAGCTCAGAGCCACCACTAGCTGCTAGCTCAGAGCCACCGCTAGCTGTTAGCTGCTAGCTCAGAGTCACCACTAGCTGTTAGCTGCTAGCTCAGAGTCACCACTAGCTGTTAGCTGCTAGCTCAGAGTCACCACTAGCTGTTAGCTCAGAGCCACCGCTAGCTGCTAGCTCAGAGCCACCGCTAGCTGTTAGCTGCTAGCTCAGAGTGACCACTAGCTGTTAGCTGCTAGCTCAGGGTCACCACTAGCTGTTAGCTGCTAGCTCAGAGTCACCACTAGCTGTTAGCTCAGAGCCACCGCTAGCTGCTAGCTCAGAGCCACCACTAGCTGCTAGCTCAGAGCCACCGCTAGCTGTTAGCTGCTAGCTCAGAGTCACCACTAGCTGTTAGCTGCTAGCTCAGAGTCACCACTAGCTGTTAGCTGCTAGCTCAGAGTCACCACTAGCTGCTAGCTCAGAGCCACCACTAGCTGCTAGCTCAGAGCCACCGCTAGCTGTTAGCTCCTAGCTCAGAGTCACCACTAGCTGTTAGCTGCTAGCTCAGAGTCACCACTAGCTGTTAGCTGCTAGCTCAGAGCCACCACTAGCTACTAGCTCAGAGCCACCGCTAGCTGTTAGCTGCTAGCTCAGAGTCACCACTAGCTGTTAGCTGTTAGCTCAGAGCCACCACTAGCTGCTAGCTCAGAGCCACCGCTAGCTGTTAGCTGCTAGCTGGGTTGCAGCATAGTTCAGCTCTAAAGCGGGGATGGACTCGGTGTGTTGCCATGGAAACCAGTCTGAACAGACTGCCTGTGGTTTGTCTTGTTCTCAGTCATGGGCCTGAGGGGCTTCTGGAGAAGCAACAAGGTGCTGATAGTGATGTGTCCCAGCCTGGTGCTGATCCACTGGGCCTGGTTCCGTCTGCAGGCCAACCCGCAGCTGCACGCGAGACGAGAGGAGGCGGTTCCTGAGCCCGGTTCACCGCCTGAGGGGAGGGGCTGACCTGCACGCTGTTCACACCTGTCCAGGTGATCTACACAGGAGGGTGTAACGCTCCACGTGGGTGCGTTGAACCGGTTTAACCCTAACCCCCCCCCAGGACATGAAGCCCCAGAGCTGGATCCGGAGGAACTGGCTGCTGGCGGCCGGCGGGGGCTTCGTCTCCGTCCACCTGCTCACCTGGCTGATGCAGAGGACCATGAAGAGAGCCGTCCGCTCAGAGGTCCAGCCAAAGACCTCAGAGGGGGGGCGGACTGAGGGGGGGGCTTCCGTGTGAGGACCGATTCCTCCTCCGCCATCAATAAATGATCACAAGTTCCTTCCAGCACTCTGAATGAGGGATAATCAGTTAGGGGGCGTCATGGTAACGCACTGATGTACTCGAACGCAACATGGGGGGGCGTGGTCAAAGGTTTGATTGGATGCTTTCTTGCACTATCTGTCAGACTTTATGAACACGGTCCCGGTCCGGGTGGAACCGGTGGAACCGGTGGAACCACGCTCACCAGACCTGAGGGGGACGGACGTCTCTAAATCGACTTTTTACTGGTTGACTTGTTTGTATTTATTTATTTGCTTCTGTATGATGACGTCACTATTTATCTGAGAAAGTCTGACGTTGTCTGAGAGAGCGCAGCGTCATGAATTATTCATAAGGAGAAACGCCCTCCTCCACTGACGCTAGCCCACCCAGGGGCGGAGCCTCTTATTTTAGCCCCTCGCGGGGAGCAGCAGGGCGTTGAGTCGTATGACGTCAGAGCACTCTGAAAGATGGCGGCGGCGGCGGGCAGGTTGAAGCAGCATCTTCACAGGTGACCGACCACCTCCCGCCGGGTTATTGATCTCACCGCAGGCCGGACGAACGGAATGGATGACGCCGCGCTCGGGGTGACGTCACGTGCGGTGACGTGCTGGCGCGCGGCTCGAAGCCGACAGCTGTCATCACCTGCAGCTGATTGTTGTCGTTAGCAGCTAGCATGTATGCTAGCCCGTTCTGTTCGTGATAAAGTTCAGCTTGATGCTAACGCGAGAAGCCGCGTGTTACCTGTTGCAGGTAGAAGGCGGGACTCACGTGACCTGCTGTGGAAACGGGGAGGCTCAAAATGTGACGTCATGAGCCACTGTCCAAAAAGTTTAGAAACAGATATATACATCAAAGGGTCTGTTCTGTCACGTGATTGGTCTGAACGGTGATGACCTGAGCTGATCCCTGATCAGGTCATCAATCTGCCTCCTTTGTGGAACGTGGATCCACCGGCCCTGGACCGGTTCTTAACCGGCTCTGATGGGTCGGCCCTGGGCCATGTATGTCGCAGCGCTGGTCACGGGATTCGTGGGCGTGGCCTCCGTAGCCACGCTGTGTAACCTGGTGATGGGCGTGGCTCTGACGGCACTCTGCATCTGGGCCCACGTCAGATACTCCGGACAGTTCCGGGAGGTGGGAGGAGTCATCGATCAAGTGGCGGGAACCCTTTGGGAACAGGTGAGGTTAAAACTTTATTGAAACTGCATGCTAGGCTAACACTAGATCAAAGCCGCTTCTTTGACTCGTCTTCCTCTTCCTCTTCCTCTCATGCTTCCAGCGGACTGTTGGAAAGGTGAGCCCGACCAATCACCTGCTCCGACCCCTGCATCAATGACGATGGTGATAAATGTTTCGATCACCCCCCCCCC
Organism: Brachionichthys hirsutus; assembly: GCF_040956055.1. NCBI lineage: Eukaryota > Metazoa > Chordata > Actinopteri > Lophiiformes > Brachionichthyidae > Brachionichthys > Brachionichthys hirsutus. The sequence continues at coordinate 12,751,540 of NC_090913.1, forward strand.
CCCCAGGTTTTCTCCAAACTCTTTGAAGTGGCCCGGAGTCTAGTCCCGTTGGGGGGCCTGGTCCCGGCGCCGCGGCCCCGACTCGCCTCCAATAACTTCAAGAAGAAAGACTAGCGCTGGTTTGGACCAATCGGAGGGTTTTATTGTCAGTGGGTGGGGTTAAGGTATGTATTGTGGGAGGGGCCACTCTCAGTGATTCCCATTCATGTGAATGTACCCCGCCTCCTTCGCGTCGCTGCCGGCGCCGCCAGGAGGAGTGATGACATCACGCCCAACTGAATGGCGGCCCGGTAGAACCAGTAGAACCTGACCCAGGGTCCACCTCAGAACCGAGCTTTGACGCCTTCCTCTGGTTCCGCTGAAACGTTTTAATTCATTATTTTAATAATGAAATAAAACCCAGAACTGAATAATGATTGGATTGGATTCATGTACAGCTAGCTAGCAGCTAGCGGTTAGCTTGAGGCTGTTTCGGTCCTGAACAAAGACGGTCCAGTCAAACCTCTGCTAAATAAGCTAAAGTCAACTTTATTGACCAACGGTTACCATGACGACTGATTTAAGACCGATCCCATTCCCCACCTGAGAGCTGTTTGACTGACCAATCACGTCGCCTCGCAGCAGCCAGTCGTGTTGGAGGTCTCAGGTCAGCATGCGATGTGTCGACCAATCAGAGCAGCAGATAAAATCACACATTCAGGG
>NC_090913.1:12757241-12758938 GCF_040956055.1 Brachionichthys hirsutus
CCTTGTCCCCCTTGTCCATCTTGTCCATCATGGCCGGCATGTCTCCGTCTCTGCAGCCGCTGCGTCCGGTAAAGATGTCAGCCGGTCCCTCCGCGGCGTGTCCGCTCCACGCAGCCGGTAACACGTCACGGGAAACACCGGCAGAGCCTCCCGTCGAGGTGTGTGCTGGTTGAGATCCCGGCCGCGGCGCCTTGAAGCCGACACCGAGCGGCTCTATCTACCGCGGCGGAAGGATCCTTCCTCGCCGGGTCCGGATCCTTCCGCCTACGGAAACCAATGAGCTGGAAGAAGATCAAACAAAAAAATAGATCAATAAGTGGAACCGGAGAGAATATCACAAATATTCCACGTCATCAAAACGTATCTAAAGTTGTCAGATATTAATAAATGACGTCATATGCGCGTCATTTGCAAACAAGACCATTATTATCAACAACATTGGTTTGGTTGCATAAAAACACCTACAGTTGGGGGCGTGGCTTCCTCGGGGCATGGTAGGCAGCGTTGCTGGGGGGGTGAAATGGCCCTGGTCTCGAATCCCACTATGGGAATGAAACGGAGCGGGGGTAGCAGGGCAGACCCAGGGCACACCTGGGGGGAGTGGACCGGTCCAGTTCACTCCGCCCAGGTAAGGCCCCAGGCCCACCCCGCTACCTCTGCTCCACCCCACCCCCACAGCGGGACTCGATCCCAGCGCCACCAGTCGGAAGGGTATAATGCTACCAGCACACCACCGTGCTGGTGAGGAGACCTCAGGTAAAGGCACACCTGTCCATTCACGGAGCTTCACGTGCTCACGAGTCCCCCTGCTGGACGAGAGTAGAATGATCTGAACCACGTCACGTGATGCGTTGACTATGAATTATAAAAAGTGTGTGACAAAAAGATTCTGAACAAAAATGATCACATCATGTGTATAATAAATGTTTTAATGTGTTCTGTGATCTTAAAGGTTAATATAATAAAGCAGGTTGTGCAGAGGACATGTTTTTGGTTCTAATACTGCAGTACTGACTGAGCCACCGAGTACAGGCTACAATAATAGCATTTAAGGAGCTTTGTTTTGTTTCTTATCTTAATTAGAGTTTAAATATCTTTATACACAGTCAATAAATATGAACATGTTATAATGACTGTAGTTGTCCTTGAGGCAGGGAGGGGCTTCATCAGCTCCTCCCCCCAGACATTCTCTATGTGAACCTTTGTGGGGGGGTCGGCGGTCCTTCACTATTCTGAATAGTCCTGTCCAACATGCTTTCTGGAAGCTTGAGGATCAAACTGTTGTTGTTTTGTTGCTACGGTTGGGGGCGTGGCTTCCTCGGGGCATGGTAGGCAGCGTTGCTGGGGGGGTGAAATGGCCCTGGTCTCGAATCCCACTATGGGAATGAAATGGAGCAGGGGCAGCAGGGTAGACCCAGGGCACACCTGGGCAGAGTGAAGTGGACCGGTCCAGTTCACTCCGCCCAGGTAAGGCCCCAGGCCCACCCCGCTACCTCTGCCCCACCCCACCCCCACAGCGGGGACTCGATCCCAGCGCCACCAGTCGAAAGGGTATAGTGCTACCAGCACACCACCGTGCTGGTGAGGAGACCTCAGGTAAAGGCACACCTGTCCAATGGGTGATACCTGAGACCACAGCCGTTAGCCGCTGCACTTTGCTTGAGAGATATTCAGAATATTTATTTGTATACTATTCT